>NW_019104050.1:0-7007 GCF_001856785.1 Myzus persicae | reverse complement strand
TATTTGTTAGGAATTCCGGCATGTACGTCGAACTTCAAGTAAAATTTAAAATATTTTATTAATTTTTTATTAAATATGTATATTTTATGTAATTATTCAGAAATGTGCATTCATTATGCAAAAATATTTTTTTTGTAGTTATTTTTTGTTCAAATTTGGACGAAATGACATATTATTAAATAACGGAGAATATTGATTTAAGTGATCTAGTTGTACTTTAAAAATATTAATCGTGGGTATGTATACTTGAAACTTGTATTATTAAATTTTATACGCTCAATGACTTTTCAAATACATTTTTTTGTCAAAAATTGATTTAACCCACTGTAGTACTAATAGTAAAATAAATAACTTGAATCAAAATAACATTATCAAATATACTAAAATTACCAAGTAATATTATAGGCTGACGACCGTCTTCGCTCGGAATCGTTTTTCGTATGTTATGATTTTATATCATTGCATTAAAATGTAACACCACCCAAAACACTGACCCACTTAATACCTACCGTGCAGCAGAGCGACATCCAATTACTGACTTTTTATTATTTATAGATTTTTTTTTTTCTGATTTTTTGGCTAGAATTTTTTATTTTTTTTAATTTTTGAATAAATATTTTAGCTTAAATTTAAGTTTCTTAAACGCTTATTTGAATGCTCATAATGATGATTTCAAGTGATATAGGGTCCGAGCCCTGACTATAACCAATCACGCCACTATTTCGATATTTGTTTCAGATACATCAAAATGTCTAAAATAAATATTATTGCACCTATTGGTTTATCTCGTTAAGTGGTACAACAATTATTCAAAGGTACACGAAAACATGCTTTTATGTATAACTATAATTTAAAAAAATCAGAATTTGAATAAATCTATTATTAGGGAAAAAGGGGGTAGCGTCGTTGGCAAATCGCCCTATGTATAACGTACATCTATTATGCTAACAATAATTATTGAATATTGAAGTACATACCTGACATTTCAATGTCCATGTTAAAAAATTGGTGATCTTAAATTTTAAAATGAACAAAATATTAAGTGCATAATTGTATTACAACAACGTCCACGAGTAACTAATCAGTACTGGTCGTGCGAAAAATAATCAGACTTTTCACGTACAGGTTATTATGTCAGGATACCAAAATAAATTACTACGGTGCATTGTAGATTGGTTTATAGATAACGTTTTAAAGATATTTGTAATACGCTAATAACATTAAAAGAAAATTGATGTATATTTCAATTTTTGTAGTCGTGATAATATAATTAATTGGCCTCATGTATGAGTAACTGAAAATCACTGCACACTCCACAGCATATTTTCCGATCAGAATACAACAATTATAACAACTGTAACACGATTATAGACGGATATTTTTTTAATCAACCTGACTATTGTTGACTAAAGAGAAAAATGGGAGGAAGTGGGTACCGCTCCACTTTACATAAGGTTTATCATAAAATCTCTACTGACCGTAAACCTATAGGCAGTATAAGGCTTTCAAGTTTTTTGAGAGAAAAATTTTTTATTGACTATAATTTTAAAAAAACTGATAAAAATCAAAATTTTCTTGTATCTGTTAATAGCTCAAACAATTTAAAATTGTATGGTGTATAGAATACACATAGATAATAAATATAAACATCCAATGAAAATTTAATATATCTACAGTTATTTTTAGTTACAAAATAAGTTGAATTTGCTTCATAATTCCCGTTCAAAAAAAAAACAAACACACACACCATGGTAAATCAATATATTTCATCTCTCATGGGGGGGGGGGACATTATACAGATAAGTCACAGTCAGCTCAATGTTCATATGTGTCTGACTGGATCGATGAATGTGTATTGATTTTACAATGATGCATGTTATGATGCCCTTTTATTTAGATTTATGTAGTGCTTAATATATTTTTAGATGAGCCTCAATTTACATGTAAATATTTTTTATTAGTTGATTTTGGCGTAAATTACATATTATGCCCATTTTTGATACTTGATATTTTAGAGAGAAGTATTTATAGTAGCGCCCATAATTTTAAATTTATTATTTGAATTCAATGTTACGAAAAAACAATTTTTCCGTTCATATTTAAACAATTCAGTTCATATATTTTTTGCACACTAACATTTTTTTAACTTATATTTGGTTGATTTTTAATTTATACGAATTTCTGATATGGACTTATTGCGGACGATAAGTAAATGTTCAGTGTTGTACAGATATGCAAATGTGAGTGTAATATATGTTGTTTGTCGTCGAATATTTTATCGTTGACTAACCCGGAAAATAAGCATTATGTAATAATAACGTTTTATAATGTATGGATATTCTATTATGGACACATTATTATGATGTATTATTTTCTAGTACTCAAAAACCTCAAAATATGTTTGCACATATGCAATTAATAAACAAATATAATGCACTTCATATTCTCTAAAAAAGTGTAGGTTATGTATAAAATATGAAATCTAAACTATAATATTTATGTGAAAAAAGAGGGTAAGTCTGTCACCCTCTGCTGTGCAGTATAGGCTATAAGTGGGTCACTGTAATGTAATGGATAGCGTTAAATTTAAATTCAGTGATATGGTATCATTGAATACGAAAAACGATTCTCAGCGGAGATGGTTAGCAGGTCAACTTATTGGATATTTTATTTTATATTTAAATTTGTATTATTAATACATTGCTGGTAAGTTGAAGTAATATATTATTTGCATATCACCATATTTGTATATAATAATGTACCTTCCAAGTTTTAAGCAAGTACTCAAGTTTAATATTTTTAAATTACAAGTTACAACACAAAATTAAAATTGTTATTCTTTTTAATATCTAGTATCATCTAAATCTTCAGTTCGAACTCCAGGCACTCATATAAACAATTACTGAGAGTTTCCACTCAACTTTTTTTTAAATGTCCTCTAACAATAACTTCTGAGGAACTTTTGTGTTTTCAAGTTTTAGACGGATCAACATTTTTTTTATCAACATAAATTCTAAAAAAAATTGTTTGGTATATAGAAAATGCTAATTATATTTTTATTCACTGAAAATGGGAGATTGTAAACTCGGCCCGAGGAAAAAACATTTTCTAAAGGTCGATGGTAAACTCGGCCCGGGTTTTTTTCAGGTCAATATTATTTAGATGTAAACTCGGCCCGGGTTTTTTTCAGGTAAAAATTATTTAGATGTAAAAACCATGATTTTTCTTATAATATTTTTGAGAAACATTTCGTATTACCCAGAGGACACTACGAGGAGGCGGTTCTCATTATCCTCCAAAAATTATTTTCATTTTCATATTATTATTCATAGTATGAAATTCGTTATTTAAATGAAAAATGTAATTAAAAAGTTATGATATTGATAATAAAATAATAATAAATGTATAAGTGTAAAAATGTGTAAAAATATAATAAAAAATAAATAAGTAAAATTGTAGTGTAAATAATGTGTGAAAAATTTTAGTAAAATAATATATAAATCTAGTTTTTGTAAGTAAAAAGCCATGTATTTTACATATTCACTCACTGATATATCTTTATTTTTATATTTTGTAAGTGTTCTTTCTAAGAGTTCTTTTTTTTTTTTAGTTTTTATATTTTGGAATTTAAATGGTGCATCTAGGCTGTTGATTTTAATGTACGTTTCTGTTTGTACTTCTTTTAATTTTTGAAATGACGGAATATATATTGGGGTGAATGGAATTAAAACTTGAATTAAAATGCGCATGAAATGATTCACATTCATTTGTTGTTAAATACGTTTCAACTGATGCACTGGCCCACATTTCAGGCGGAATCATAGAATCTTCTCCTATGTATGTTTTCGGGCCGAGTTTACAATCGATTTATTTTACTACCTGAAATTTCCGGGCCGAGTTTACAATCTACCTATTTTTATTACCTAAAATTCTCGGGCCGAGTTTACAACAAAAAAGGTAACTTCGGGCCCAGTTTACATTTGCCCTTGAAAATGTATGCTATGTACGGTCATTTTTTCACAGTTCCAATAAAATCAAAAGCCGATTTGATCCTAAACCAATTTTGCTTTAAAGTTCCAGTATTTCCCTACATCTGTGCTGTTTTAAATTTGTAGTCGATTATAGTTTTGTTTATACAATGAGGCACACCACAACTCACGAATAATTTGCTCCTGAAGCTCGTTACTTACTCTGGACTTTTTAGACTTTATAGTCTGAATTATTTATCAAACAAATTGTTAATAATGTATCCAGATTTTTAAATCACGACTCAAATATATTAATCAGACAACCACGGGTTCACGATAACGAACACGGAATTGACCCGATAAGTAGTGCACTAAATACATATTGCCAAAAATTCAGGTTTTGGTGAATCCCTTCTGTCTTGGCTTAAATCCTTTCTTAGTAACAGGTATCAATGGGTTAAAGTCTTTGATGTTAAGTCTAGCGTGTTCCTAGCTTCGTCGGGTGTCCCTCAAAGGATTCATCGGTCGCCAATATTGGTTTCATTATTTATAAACAACCTCCATCGTGTGCTATACCACTGTCAATTTCTATGTTTTGCTGATGACATCAAATTTTATCTGCGCGTAACTTCGCCAGATTATTGCATAAGACTCCTATTTGACCTGGATTGGTTCTCTAATTGGATCAACACTTTAGGTTTATCAGTTAGTCTCAATAAATGCAAAATTATGACCTTCACTAGATCCCGTTCTCCCTTAATGTCCCCATACTTCATCAATAATGCAGTTGTTACTTGTGCTATGCACTATGTCATGAATTAATCTAAGCTGCGATCTTGACCCAACTGCTCACACTGAGTACATATGTTGTAAAGCTTTTAAAACTTTTGGTCTCGTCATGCGATCGATCAATAAAGGGCTTTCGGCTTGAATCGACATTAAAAAAAAACCACTTTTTTGTACGCCTGTACGTTCTATTTTAGAATATGGGTCCTGTATGGGATCCTCATACTGTAGATAATGCAAGACGAATTGAGCTCGTTCAGCGCCGGTTCCTGCACTAAGCTAGTCTCATACTCAAGACACCTTGTGAACCTCAGAACTATTAACCGATCGCTATTCGCCTAGGTATGGCCTAATTGGCCAAACGTCTCCGTGTCGCCAGTATTAAATTCATAACTGGTCTTTTGAACAATAACATAGATTCTACAGTCCTTCTCTCTCACATCTCCTTTAAAGTTCCATCTCGTCCGTCCCGCTCAAAGGCCCTCTTCTATATCCACCAACTAAATGGCAAATGATCCTTTAAGGCGTCTAATGTCGTTTACCAATGCAGACCCCGCCTTCGGCGATTTGCTAAGATTTTCATTTGAATGAAGTGTCCTGGTGTCCCGGGTTTGACCGGTATTTTGGATAATCCATCTCGTATGTACCTTATTTTAAAATTTTTTCTTATAATTTATAATTTTTAAATTTCAATGATAATTGACATTGTATTTATGTTTAAATGAGAAAAACGAAATGTTACATTGAAGCAAAATGTTATTTTAGTTACCAAATGATAACTAAAAAAAACGTGTAAAAGGAATGTGAACGGATGTCCTCGTGCTCATATTCTCCTTGAATTTCGTTTTCATTAGTTTAACTTATTTATTTACATATTTTAAGGTTTCATCTCAGTACCATCTGCATAGTCATTACATATGGCTTTGTGTTTTGGAAAAAATAAAAACGATCACAATAGCAATAGTTTTAAATAATCACTTTAATATTAAAATTAGGTAAGAATGCTAAATTGCTAATTAAGACCCGCTGAAATTGATACACACTTGTAATATGAAAACGAGTAACATTTGATTAGATTTTTATATTCCTCTATAGTTGTAGGTGTAAAAATCACGTTTATTATGACTAGAGCCAGAATTATAATATACATGTTCATATTCATATGAATAAATGGACAATTTTCAAATCATACTGATTTCATAGACTACATTTTATTTTACATATTTGAAGAATTAAGGCAAATTTGGTTATTCCCTATGGAATGAATATTCAATTGTATTAGTATATAGGTGAAAATGTTGCGGTGAACCGCTCGACTTTCACTTCGATCTATTTCTACCTAACTGTCTAAATATTTAGTTTGAGAACCGTTTAGAGTTAAACAGAAGCCACCAAGAGGACGCGGTTCTCATTGACCCCCAAAAATTATTTGACTTAATTTTTAGATTAAAGTCGAGTATTTTTGAATAATTATTTAGTATTTATTATTTTGAATAACTATTACATACCCAAAGATCATTCTTGAAATATTTTTGTTTTTATAGTCGTTTATTGCGTTATTTGTATGGATTAGTCATTTTTTTATATTACATCTTATAGGTTTTTGCCTACATAAGTTGCAACTGTTAATTTGAATGTATACACACTGTTTTGAACATTTGAAATTATAATTTTTAAAAGGTTCTCAAACTCCTACTCAATAATATAGGTGGAAATAGATTTGGCGGAAATGAAAATCGAACCTTTTTCGTTTGGCAGAAATGAGAGTTGGCGGAAACGAAGACCACCCATAAAAAGATGGCTATACTGCCGTAATTCTATGTATATATTATACACAAATAAACGTTTTTGTTAAATATTTGAATTAATTGATTTTTATTTGATATTATAATAAAATATTATTGTAACGATGTACAGATTAGTTAATGAGATGGCGACAAAATTGCTTATTTAAACAGAACACAGGAACTCAGAGTATGATAATATAAATCATTGGCATAGCCAACCAGTGGAGTTCGAATAGTGAAGTAGGGACAACAAAAATCTATAGTATAACATATGTAGGTACTAGGTATAATAACCTACTTTATAGATAAATCATAATAATTGAATTTGTTTCAATTCGTACTCCACTACTCCTGTCATCTTATTAACTTCCCTTAAGAAAGGAGTTATTCGGGTGATAGGGTACTGTATAATATTATTACTATCAACGATTTAATAAACCTTGTGTACTTATTGTTAAATCTTGTT
>NW_019104049.1:0-172217 GCF_001856785.1 Myzus persicae | reverse complement strand
TACCAAACCGTTTCAATAATAATTACGGATGTTTTGTACGTATACTGCGCTTACGCAATAACTCTGCGCGAGCACACATATTATTATTATTACCTATTAAATCATCTTATATGTGTTTATCTAAAAGGTAATTACGTTACGCAGGTCCGCGGCTACCGTACTACGCTATCTGCATCGAGTCCCATTAAGCGGTATAATATGAATGTACCGACAACCGAAATATTATTATAAAAAACCGATTGTTTTCAATGAGCATGTTTGCAGGTGGTCCTCGAGTGTTGCCGATTACCATAATATGGAGAGTTACGTCACGTTAAGTAGTTCGATGACAGTTTAGCAGCCTGACAATATATTGTTATTAAACTTTTTATATTGTAGCGATCTCAGCCGATCGATATACACCCTTGTATAATGATAAATAATCTAAGTGTTAGTTTGATTAAGGGTTAATACGACGACGAGGCGAAATGATTTGGAATCCTGTTACTCACACTTGAATCAAATCTCTCAAATCCAGGCAATTTAATATGTTTACTCCACTACAAATACCGACTGACCAAATATATGGCAGTGAGTTAGCGATCTCCTTTAACAGGAAACAAATAACTGCAGTCGCCTTCCACGACATCGAAAAGGCGTTAGATAAATTATATGCCTCAAAACTACAAAAGCATACTATTACTTTACAAACTCCTATAAACAGACGTCTCAGTCCACGTAGTAAAATTAGTGCAGTCCTTTCTAAAAAATTTCAATTTTTCAGCCAAGGTAACTAAGTCATCATCACGTAAACCACGAACTAAGCAATATAAGCATATATTATAATATAGAACGAAAATCATTTTTGATCGATGGTCATTGCGTCGTTGGTATACAATTGTGAGTCACACGGTCTTCGGAATATTTTCGGGCAGCATCGAACGTTTTAGGCCAAAACTTTTGGAAAACTCGTCGACTTGGAACAGTTAAAACGCTGCACGTCACCCCGCGCACCCTGTACTCCGTGTAAATGGGTATAGAATTTACAATATACATAAATCATGCCATCCACTGCGGCAATTGGCTCGGGCTGTACGCACATATTATTATTATTTTTAACGCGCAGGAATTTTTGGCCGCCTTTCAGACAAATGTCACCGTGTCCGGTTCGGGTTATGAGCTCCACAGGTGATATGTATATACTATTATAATAAGATGGTACACGCCCGCGGTCATTCCTGCTCTGCTAATAGGTACGTCATCGTCGTTGTTTCTCGCAGTCGGAGGTTTTAAATTTTTTTTTTGTCCGTCCAGCTCAATTACTCGCGATTTCGGATCGAACGAGAAAAAACAAATTTCACCACTGTCTACATTATACACCCGCGGGCACACGGTGATTGTGCGGGGTTTATTTACCTATTATTATATACCCATGTAATATTATATGTACCTATACTTATCCGCTCGTCATCATAAATATATTTACGACGCACGTGATTTAACAAACGGTATATACCTTATTTATGTAGGTATACTTTAACTAGGTATATATATAGTGTTGACGCGGAGACGCATTAAGGTCATGCGGCGGCGAACCATTGTTTACGATGTGTTTCACAATAAGAAGAGGCGCACTGCTTATCTCATCAACTGCTGCAGCGCGCGATTACCATTTATGTCAAAAAAATCGAATCAAACGCTATACTAATTACATAATTATATTATATCATACACAATCATGTGTTTGCAGTATACGTATGTAATGTATAGGTACTGATAGAAACAAGTTTGTTTGTGTTTTTTTTTTAATTCGTTACAACTTTATAATTATATATTGGTTAACCGTTGTACAGTACGCAGAATGATTTTATTAGCATCTATACCTATCGTTGAGAAATAAAATTAAGGCTACCCACGACAAATGCGTGTCGTAGACATAATATACCTACATTATGGTCACGAGAAACTGAGCTGTCCATGGCGGTAAAATATTATCATGATTTAATTCGTTTTTGATTGTTAAATAATTTAAATTTAAAAAAAAACTTATTCTTAATCGATATAGATGATATATATTTTGAACCATCTAAAGACAATTAATATATTGTACACAAGTCATACTGCTTTGCTGAATAACTAAGTGTACAACTATTTTATTTTAACAACATTTGTTTGAGACGTCAGACGCCACGGAGATGGCCTGATCTGACAAGTTTGTGCGAATAGATTATTGTTTCAATGATTTCAATAGGACACTGCATCACATCATTTCGTTGTTTTCGAATAATATACATTATATGGGTGTATATCCGATAAAATTCCCGGATTCTCTGGTCTACTGCTGCGGGTGTCTCGACGGGACAGCGACCGTCAGTTATAATATTATCATTATTGTCGTAATGACGTATATAATATCATATTATATTATTGTATTGTTTTCAACACGCCCGGTGATAGTTCGTCAAAGTCTCCAGCCAAATCGCCGATATTGTGTTATAATATTATAGTTAGGTATATTATATTGTATACTAACTATGTTGATGTACGTCTGTATGAATTGTACAACAGCTGGCCGCTGCGCAAGCTGGTAGGTCGCGGGCGACACGATCGCGTGGAGAAAATAGAAATCGAGCGAATATGACAAAATAATAAATTGTCATTCTTCACCTACGATAGACGGATGTGTCGTCGTCGTCGTCGTCGGATATCTATAATGTACGATATATGGCAATAAAATTATGTTATGAGAAACCAGCGATACGACACGACTCGAGCGGCGCACGCCAGACCGCGCCGCGTCGTTCGGATTCCTAGGACGATTTACGAATTCACGTCTCGAACCTCCTTGACCCATTGAGCGCGGCTGTCCGTCTCGGCGACCCGGTCATCGTCGTCGTCGTTTCACTACCGCCATCACACGCGTACCCATTCACATCTGCACTGCACGTCACCCATCGGACGATATACGGTGCCGGCCTAAAACGCGACGTGGGCACAATTAATCATATCACGATCCGGTTATTGACCGACGACGGGTGACAAATATTTTCATAAAAAACTCGTACTCATATACGTAGGTATAGGTACGTCATACGCTACGCGTGCGATTCGCGATGATTTACTCGATAGTAATAATAATATAACAATTTGTAAGTACGATATTATTGTCATGATCGGTGGTGATATTTGTTCGGTCGAATCCGATGATACCGCCAAACGCCGGTGGCCAATCCAAGGTTTTCTGGTGCAACAGCACAATATACGATAATAACGATGTAAATACACGTATTATGGTTCAATAACGTGTGCGGACTGCATCGCGGGGACGAAAAAAACTATTCGTATGATTTTCGCAGCCGTCGTCTTCGCGGAGGCCTTCGACCTCACACCGCTAGCGTCTGTCGAATCATATTTATATATTATATTATATTACATCAATATTATTATTATTTTTGTGTGTGCAGTTTAACGATTAGTTACGATCAATTTTACACGAAAAAAATTACGTAGGTACAGACTTTTGGGCGGTGAACAAAAAACGAATTGATGTGCAACGCAAACGCGATTCGTATACGAATAATATACTATAAAAACCGGGAGACCTGTTGCTGGATTGTGCAAACTAACGATCTTCGATGTCAAAAGCAGCCGCTGTAATGTCTAAGTGTTTTTTTTTGGTGGAAATTGGTTTTCATATTTTTATTATTGCACGTATCATAGTCGTATGCTTACTATACACGACAGAGGTGTTTGACTTCATGAGATTTATCGATACAATATTTTAGAATATCAAATATTTTGTGGCAAAAACTTAATGAAATCGACAAATCGTTCGACTATCTATTAGAACATAACTCGCGGTTACCGAACTATACCGTAGTATATATTCTAAAAACCGACTATATACATTCTGACATCTAATCGATCGATATCGCGAAATCGATATCACCTGAAACACGTTATATAATCATTAATTAAATAGTATACTAATGGCATCGCTGTATATATATAATATATGTCGACCAGCTCGGAAGGTGTAATGTTCGCCACAATTAGCCACAATTAGCTGCACGAGACCGCTTCCGGGGTAAACAAATATAATTAGATTCGCACGTTGTCTCTATTTATCGCTTAAATATTTTTTCGAGATAATCGGTTTTGCCTCGGCATAATAGTGGTACACGAAATCTCGGCGATTCACATGTACCTAGGTATATGCGTTGTTCATAAAATATTATAATCACGGGTTAGGTGTTCGATGTGAACGGCGTGTTGTGCACTTGTGCCTGCACTTAACCGTTCTGCGTTCGTGAAATCGTGTTCGGACACGTATATAGTCATCTTCCTTTTATTTTATTCGTGTCTCGCACTATCGTCAGTTAGTGGCGTCGGCGGCAATAATTACGATAACAGCTCGCGAGTGGCATGCTTACAATGCGTGCTAAACTTATTGTGTACATTACTACGGAGATGGCTCTGCGACTACGAATGATTGCGAAAAATGTAGTAAACAATTGCCTATATAGCTAAGTATATATGGGTAATGATGATAAAAAAACATACCTAACTATTGTCAAATACGACACAGCTGCCTAAAGATTTTCTTAATTCTTGTTCGATTTTAACTTTCGAAATATGAACACAAAATACATCAATATTATTATATAGGTACTCAATATCATCATACTGTGTTGTATACTTGTATTATAATCTCTTGGTATACAATCGACAAGTATATATAATATGATGCGTTGACATAATATTCGTAAATTATTATTATTCTATATGTATATAAGTGTTTAGTGTATATTGTATGATCACCTATAGAAGTTGTGCCCATGAACGACGCACAGAACTAGAACGAATACGTTGGCGGTTTTATGATATTCCGAGGTTTTTGACGATAATACCATTTCGATAGATTAATATTATTGCGTCTTATACATTTTTCGACTATATCTAGTTGTTTCACCGATGGTCGAATACGCCTCCGTGTTTACAATATCAGCTTTATCATAATATATGATTGGGATTTTCAGTTTGATCAATAATGCAATAATAAAATGTATTTCATTCCACAAACATACACTAATTGAGTAAAATAAAATCTCGAATTCTGTCCCAAACAAGCCCTTAACCTATATAGACATTTTGTATGGTATAGAAATGTTTTTTATAAGTTACCCCTTAAAAGCGCCTTATATTTATGATATTAGTTTAACCAGGTTTCCTCTCTGTTGCTTATAACCACCGTCATTTTAAGTTCTTGAACATTGTAAATATTTCGATTTATATGCTGTATACAATATGCATATTATACAGGCTTAACGTATTTATATTGTGTGTACTGCAATCGAACGTTTATTTTTTTCAATCGCATAAATAATTATTTTTCTCTTGAAATTCTGAAAATAAATACTAGGACATCGAATTAATACATTATATTATATATGTTATCAAGGAATGTTTTATATACCTCTATAATACAATATATGTGTTTCATTCAAAATCTACAATGGCTATTGTAGCGTTCGAAAATGAATAGACAACTGCAGTAAAGAAAAAAAAATGAAAACGAAAATAAATAAATACAACACTGTGATGAAAAAATAAAACATATAAATGTACGTACACATCACGGATTGAAAAATTCAAAACATTATATAATACCGAAAAAAAATCCAAATTTGTCAGTTATCACTGAAGTGTGTATAAATAATAATATATAATCTGCAAATCCAATATAAGGCGTAACCCTTTTGTTTTATTCCGTTGATTAATTAACATACGATCCTATTTGGAAAAAAAAGTTTCGTTCTTCATATATTATATGTTTAATAATAACACCACTGGAAGATAAAATCCGATTTGATTTCCATACTAAATGCCATGTTGCAGTGATAACCAACATACGTATATCAGGTCCTTAGAAGTGTAGTGACTTTAAGGATTTTATCAACTCTTATGTCATGAAATATTTAAAGTACAAATGTATAGTCGCACGGAGTATATTTTTTTTTAACAAATTGCGCGAACAATTAAACATCAGCTGTCTTTCAATTTAGCATCTATATTGCAAATTTGCAACCCCCCGAGGACGGCTGTGGGTGAAGGTTTATGAAGTGCGTGAAGGTAAAACAATTTTATTTCGTTATTATTATCAGCTATTATTAAGATATATTTACAACGCATATTATATAGGTACCTATAGTATATCGACTGTATCGTTTCGTCTCTCGCCCTGTGCGACGGCGATGCACACAATTTTATTATATTCGCCCGGTCTCTAGACGTGGTGAATAAAATATATGGTCACTGACCTTGTGCGATGTGTAATACGTATATACACATATATATATACGCAAAAACCGAAAGAGAGAGAGACAGTCAGAGAGGGCCTCCGGGACCCCTGGGTTTTCGGTATATTATATATATATATATATATTATTTGAACTGCTCATCATGCAGCGTGCACGTACGAGAGAGACACACAAAAAAACACCATACTACTGCCGGATTCTTTTTATCCATCACCTTCGTCTCCGACAACACACACACGCACACACACACACACACACACACACACACACACACACATACACATACACACACTAGTGCGCGCGCGCAGACACGAACAACAATGGTCCAAATAACAACAAATATAATTGCGAGCTGTCTTCTTCATTAAAATTATATCACACGACCATTATCATTCATATGTGGTTTTTTTCTCTCATTCTCTCCTCCTCCCTCCCACATCCACTTCTGCAGAACGCACACATCCGCACATTGTGTTTGCGGTCGTTGTGCGGATTCTAAGACCCCTAGTACTACATCTCGGTTAAAACCCGCAATGCCCATTCGCACATCTTATATGTATAAAATAATTCTGCAATAGTTCGCGACGAGCTAGGAAGGGTGCGTACTAGTTGGGGATTTCAGGTGAAAGATCATTGATGTTGATCTCAATCAGAAGAATGATTTCTTGCCATAGTTTTCACAGAAAATTATATCCATATACGTCTATAATAATATACCTATCATATTTGTATATGATGATAATTAACTTAATATGTGTTTATGTATTATATAATATAATATTATGATAATTATCGATTCTAATAAAAAACGATTTTAGTGTAATATAAATAATTATAACATTTAATTTAATTCATGAACACAGGGGCACTGAAACCTCAGACGTATTTATAGTTACTTTATTATTATTATTATTATTGTTATTATTATTATATACCTATACCCAGGGACTAGAGGAGTCTTAATCTTAAAGTGTATTCGTTCACAACACGTGTGTACGGTTTTGGTATACCAATTCAAATGCTGAGCAATGTCCTATTGTGTACTATACATGGGGTTATCTGTCGTGTTCGAAATATTGTTCCAACCTCATAATGAGAATGGCAATATGAATATGTGATTATTTTAAAATATTGTGCTACACTACACAGCACGCAATATGAAATCAAAACGTAAGTAGGTACAATATAATTATTATTGTGGACAACCTGCATGCTCACAATTATAATCATTATAAATAATAGACAAACGTCTTATATTATAAATTGTAATAACATAATAAAATCGGCAGAATTCAGCCTTGAATATTATATTATTTAAGTAGCGCTGATGAGAACTTAAAATCGTATTCTACCTCTGTAGATTGCAGAAATTGAAATAAAACATAATATTCCATATTATAACGTCGGGAAATGTTTTTATAAATAAATTATGACATATTGTCACGGTAGTAATTCAAATTTTAGAAACGCGGGAGTTTCTGTACAACATTTGGTACGTTCGATAATCGTAGAAATAAAATTAAAAAATGATTACACAGCCGCGTTAAATCATATAAGTTTAAATAGGTGTACTACACAAGTTTTGCGAAGTACGCTCGTACACGTATTTAAATATTTTTGTAAATTATATTATTATACTATGTAAGTACGTCCTACCTACATATAGTTGCAGAGTAACAAGAAAATTAAATAGCTACTAGCCACATCGAAAAACATTGCAGCAGACGACGGCGGCGGTGTGTATATACGAAACCTGTTTACATATACAACTAACTATACGTCTTGTACGCTGTTTAGTGTATAATATAGTTTCCTTTTGGCAATGGTTAATGATAATGACAATCCAACAACACGCGGCTTCTATAATAATAATATTAAGTCCTCCCAAGTTGCATTATTATTGTTATTATTTGTATGTAAATCTTACGTAGGTACTTCGTCCTATTAGTAGATACAACGACTGTCTTTAGGCTATGCACGAAATTTTAACAGATATTGATATTATAATATTATACATAATAGACTGCAGACGGCAGCGCGTTATTATAAGGACGAATATTGTGTGTTTGAAAAACACTCAACCGGACGATTAAATCACGAAATATACACCCCAACATTACCCACAAATCACAATATTATGCACAACTGAAGTTATTTTAAAATTTAACAACTATTCAAATGTTTAGTTACTCCATTATATTAATATTAAAAACTTAACCTACTGGATGGCAGCTAGATTTTTGTACATCGAAATCCCCTCAGAGAAAATGTTTTGAGACATGAAATTAAAAACGCACGTTGTTGTTTAAAAAAATAATTTATCCATAAAAATAGTAGCAATTTCAATATATTATCATGTTTTTTTGTCATTTAGATTCGAATGCTCGTGTATACACGAAGACGATTCAATTACAATTTGTTATTTTAGCGTTGGTATTCACCGATTTAAAATTCCGTCACATAAATCGAAATCAGTTAAAATACAATGTTGTCTTTGCACACTAAACGCGTGTTACAGTGAACATTATTGAAAGATTTAAAAATCTTAGATCAGTTAGATCAATACATATTTTATGCTGTAAATGTGTATATTATACAAAATGGGAAAAACATAAGTGAGTCTTGTAGTTGGAAATTTTAGCAGCGCCTACATGGTTATAATAAATAAATGTTTAAACCGGTTGTAGTAAATATATCGATTTTTGGCTGAATTTCAATTATCGGACCAGTTTTTTTTTTGCACGGTACGTCTTGCATGCTTTACTGAAGGTATTAGTATATATACTGTTTAGTTCTTATTTTTGAAGCAATCAAAATGGTCCTTTTTGACATAAACTGCAGTAGCTGGTGATGTAGTAATATATTTTATGAATTAAAATAAAACGATAGTAAATATGCGCTATAATAGTTTTTGAACAAAAGTCGAACAATATCGTAAATTTATTTTTCAACACCTATTTTACAAAAAAATTGTCAAAATTAAAACTTTCATTTGCAAAAATAAATTTACTATAATTTGAGAGTATTTTGATTACTTTTTACTGTGTGAGATTAGACCAGCATTAATGTAATTTAATAGCACTGTTCGATATATACATACTGTTCTATATATATAGTACCTGTGTCCTATATGTACAGCATGTATCGTATTATTTTTTATCAATAGGCACTGTAATTAATTGTGTAAAACTTGAATGAAATTCATGAACCCCTTCAATAATAAAATTGTAAAGGGATGACAATTCTCCAACTAACAACGATAGACTATAAAATTGTAGATAACGTTTAAAATGTTCATTGTTGATCTTGAAAAATACTGCGAACCTGCAGGTTATAATATTATTACATAGCTGTAGCCACCGGAAACGTGTATTTTCAATGCTCGTGAGAGATTTAATGTGTGTGAGAGAGACGCAAAATGCTAATGTAAAAAAGTGCACATATTATTATAATGTTAAATTTATTTATAATATGGCGGTTTCGTGTAGTTTAATGATTACGACCGACGAAACCGGAGTACATAGGTACGCATCGCAAACTAACGGGAAAATTCGTCGAGCACCATAGTCTCGGATTACTTCTGGTTTGCAGGCACACGCGCGTAATATATATTCTTATGCCACCGCCGCCGTCTCTAGTGGTATAATTTAGGCCTTCCCAAAATTGCACCTCTTCACACGATGAGTCACAACGCAGAAAAAATCTCACCATCAGATTTCGATCATAATTTATGTCGCTCATACAAGATATTATGGAAGTTTAAAAGTTTTCAATTGAAAGGTTTCGTGATATTTGAAAAGATACTTGACTAGATTGAATGAAACTTGAAATGTTTTTTCAGTCCATTTCATCGAGACGGTTATGATGATATAATATTGTACCTACAGTTAATTTTTCAGTATGTTTACTGTTTAAAATTTATTATTTTATTGCATATTAAAAAGCTGAGCAAATGCGTCTAGGAAGTTTTGAGAATTCTACCTCCACTTAATATTGCGAACGCAGTAATTATTGATAATATCGACAATCAAGGGTGCTCGAGTATGGATTTTATAATTTATATTGATCTTGTCACGCCTCCGTCATAATAATATTTAGCGCTTGAAAAAGTACTAAAACCGTTTACGGAAGTTTCTAATTATAAAGGAACTAATGTGAATTTAAAAACGACCGATATTTTAGCAGGTTTATATGTAATAATTATATGCATTTACACTCTTGATGTTTACACGTAATATTAATTAATTGTACATGGTTCCAGTTTATAGGTGGCTATGTGCAATTCACTCGTGCCATTACATTGACATTCGCGGTCTCTAAGACGTTATTATTCATTATAATATAATATTATTATACGATATGCAGGCCACAATGTAATATAAAGTGTCTCAGTTCCCACTTTCCCAGTAAGTATATAATAGGTATACCCATATTATAATATGACTATATGTACATATTATACCCGCGACGGGTCAATCGATATTCTGCAAGCGCATGCTGCAACGACGATCATATATATATATATATATATATGTATTATTATAATGACGTTTTGCACACAGTCATATACATACAATACACCTCTATATAATAAAATATTATACGCACATTATCATCGTCATATATCGTATCCACCTCACGTCTGGTCGGCGGGCCTCGATGTAGACGTCAACGGGGGCTCCCACAACTATATATATACCTATATATCGTCTGCAGCCGTGTGATCGGATTATTATATTATATAGATAGACCGATATATACATATAAGAAAATAATATATCATACATAGGTATCCATTATGTTCCCACATCGCCGAGGCGGTGACCCACTGACATGACACAATTATTACAATTATGTTAATTTAATAATAATAATAACCACAATATATTATGAGCCGCGATCGGTTCCGACGATATACTGTTTGTTATATTATAATATTATACATCCGCAAACCACGCGTGGCGCGTGCACGTTGCCGCACACTCGAGTCATATTATTATATCGTCGATATTGGCGAGAACCAAGTCGAAAATAGTCTGCAGCAGACCCTTACATATTATATACCTTGGTGTATTATATTTGACGCGAATAAAACGACATCGTGTGAAGACGGAATCCGCGAAACATCGATCGGATCGTCTGCTGCAAGGTCGACACCACTGCAGACGGCAGTCTACAATCCGTTCAATAATAATAATAATAATAATAATAATAATAATAATAATAATATTTGTATGGGCCGCATATGTACTATATAGTACATAATATTATTATAGACGTCTCTCGGCGGGACGCGCACGCTGTCATTTTTTTTCACGAAATTTTTTCGTCCGTAAATCTTCAATTTGTCCGAGAAACGGGGACGACCACGCGCGTGCGTGAGTTTTCGTTTGAAATGCAGTGCACCGCGGCGTATTCCGACCAAATAATATCGTCAAAAAACTGGTTCACAGACGGCGTGTCCGCGCATATATATTTATATATACGTTTCAGATGATACAGCCATATCCGATTTTACTGCAGACCGCTGCACTGACCCAGACGGATTTATGGGTGTCACATCGCTGCGGCTAAGTCGTCATCTCGTCCTATAATAATATTTGATAATAGTAATAACGTGTCGATACACTCGTACAATGCATTCGTATTGTTTCCGAAAACGTGTGTAAATATAAGGCCACCGCTTGCCGGCTATTTCGTCGATTTCCCCGATATTCGTATGCGGCCACGTGTAGAAATATTGATGGTATGTCGGACGCGTTGGTATGAGTGCACGTGGTTAGCGTCGGTACAAGTTACTTCGGCAGCAGCAGACCACGAGAAGTTCAATTTTTTAACTTAAATACGTATCTATGTGTGCAGCTCGACCAACATTTGACGCAAAACCACGATGAGTACCTCCATAAATTGTAAACCCTGATTTTTATGACGCGAGACGAAACTCAAAATGTTCGTAGCGTTTTTGAGAAACCAGGAGGTGTGGTCGTATCTTTTTTCTAATCGAAACTCATCGTCGACAACGACCGGGACCGGCAAACGTTTTCCGCCCATATGCTGCTGCAATGCATTTCAACGTCGAAATTGTTTTCGGAATTTCCCGATATTCCGGTGAGACTGAGACACGATAAATACCGTATAAAATAATATTATAAATATTTGTGTTTGCGTAATACAGGCAGAGCGGTCCTGACGACGAAGGGTCTGCGGTCGATCAATAACGGTGCACGCGTGCTCCGAGCAGTCCGGTTGCCCCCGCGCGGTTACTGCTCATCTTGGAGGCAACCAGTTTTTTACTCGTTCGCTTGGTCAGCCATTTTCGCCGTACGACCGTATACGCACACACAGTTTTCGCGAAGACACCACTTGAATAATAATTTCACGAGAAAAAAGAAAAACTCGTATAACTGCACTCTGAAGGTCGAGATAAACTTATATAAGTTATGATTTAGTGTAATATGTTTAAAATGTATATATATTGTAACGAAGTGTATGATTATAATAACGTAGGTAGCAGGTGGAATATTACTACTTTTACATATTATTATTTAATTTGAATTATTGTTTATCGTTATTAAATAACGACACAAGACGTACCCTTTATTCAAATACGGGCCGCAGTTAAGTCTTTTTTGGAAAAATTGGCAGAATTTGGTGTTGTTGGGGTGACGTACCCTACAAGGCCGCGGAGGTTGCACGCTGGTGCTGTACGACGTCCAAAACTACACTACGCAGTAAGATAATAAATAATAATAATGAATAATAATAATGAAAAAATATATGTAGAATAATGGCTATATGATGATGATAACGATAAAACGCCGACGAAAACTCATATTTTCGTGGGATTACGTCAGCCCTTGCCAGCCACCGCGGTGTAATGTCATTAATGACTAATAATGGCAGTGTGTAATTATTAATATTTTCGGAGACGCGCATGTACGCGCATATATTATATATTTTATATTTTATTATTACAGGTACTTTAATATTATAGACGCTTGCCTTATACCTAGGTATACCAAAGTCGTGACCGTACGCGCGAAACGACCGAGGCTGATCGTGTCTCGTCGCGTATTATTCATCCGCTTCCTATAGTATAGATACCGGACGATGATAGTATAGTTACACAGACACACTCTGTTCATGTGTTCGCTGAAGGTATATTATAAAATACACGATCGAAAGACTTCAGACGACTGCGGTGCAAGTGCGCAGATATATATAACTGCGGTGAGTAACGCCGATGACTGTTAAGAAAAATACAATAATAATATTATAATAAATTTATAACAGTTAAAACGGGTCGTTATTACTTTATTATAATATGGTCATCGCTGCAGGTCCGGCCAACAGTACCAAAATTATTAGGGATAGTACAACCGTGTGTCTACAGTTTACACTATTTCGTTTGGTCGGAAAAATATTCAACAATAATTATTTGTTTAACCAATCAAAAAATAATGTAGATATGCAAATAATTAATTAATCCATCACTTTTATTTATGTCAATATTAATTGGATATATAACGTATTTCAAAACCTGATTTTTTTTAAATACCATTACGATTTGCAGAATTAAAAAAGTCAGTTTATGTTTATTAAAAAAATCTCAGACAAGTCGGTGTGAATTTATAATATTAAAAAAAACCCCTAACGCTTGGAGGCCTTAATAGGCAACACCTATATAACAATTTAAGTCTCTAGTCCGCGAACCGAACGATCGATGCTTATGAGACCTAAAGGCAGAGCATGTAATATAATATCGCTGTTTCGGATAGGATATAGGAATAAGAAGAAAACTGCATCACGGCGAGATCGTAAAAAAAAAAAATAAAAATGGGAAGAAAAAACACACAACTCACATAATAATATACACGTACCGTGCTCGTGTGTATATAATATAATGATATATTATATTGTGTGTGTATATATATGTATAATATATTGTCATCGTAAAATCATTGCTTGTTTTATGGACAACGAACCCGACGACGCGTTGAGTGTGTCGTATATTACAACTATAATAATAATAATAATAATAATAATAATAATAGTATAGTCTCGCGGGTATACTATCTCGTGTATCGTTATCGTCTCTCCTTCCCTGGCCCTGCCCGGTCGAAAACAAATATACGCTTTCAAACGCGCCGAACTCTTCTATATAGACAATATATATACAGTCGATATATGCACACACAAATAATAATATTATAACACCCAACGTGCGTGTGCTGCAGGTAATATGCGTTTTTTTCCTACCGTGTTTGCGTTTCCCTCGCCCTCGAATGGAACGCGGCGGCGGCCGATTATCGTTTACCGACACTTGCCATCATCATCATCTCACGTCCCCCCCCCCCTCGACACCGGGACACGGGGAAGACCGAATAAAAACCAATGACAGGTTGCCACTTGGAAGAAATTTTAGGCGGGCATTTAAGAACCACTGCAGTTTCCGAACTCGTGTGGGGCCTTGCCATTTGTTCATACTACAGGATGTACTATGCCTACACTTTGTTCTTGACTAATTACCCAGGTGGACACTTCAAAAAACTTTGCTCAAAAAAGAATATACAAATGTTACGCTTCGCGTATATCTACTTGTTATCATATTATTTTGAACTTGATCATAGATTAAAATGTATACTCAATGTTTTTTGTTTTTGATAAACGTATACAACATATTCACGTTTGTAATGTGTGTATGTCTTTAATGATAAATACTTAAAACTTTACTCATCAACAATTATATTTGATTTATTATAAAACATAGAACTTTAAGGAAATTGTGAGAACAAGTACATCCACTTCGGGGAGTGCTGAAGTTGTAATAAACTTTTGAGCCCCTAAATTAGTCTTTGTGGGAAAGGGGGCAGCTGCAGGTTATAGAGAGTAGCTATGCTGCAGGTATTATATTGTATATAAATGCAGACAACGGGATGTTGCATCGACAATAACGTACGCATAAAGTTTTTCACGAACTCGGTCAAATATATAATGGAGTAATATATTCAGAAGAAAAGGGCATTTTTAAGTCATAACCGTTGTTATTCTATACTAAATGTTCCTACACACACTCCGTATACACCTCCCATACGCATTTAAATTCTTTAATGAATGCAAAATGTGAATCACGTCTAACCATCACGTCTATACCTTTATGCGGGTACATGAAGTCGGATATTTGCTAAATTATTTGCGCTGCTCGAGTTTTCTTATGTATATTTTTTGTGAGTGTATGTGTGTGTGTGTGTGTGTGTATAGTGACAAGCAATTTGCATCGTAATGTACCGATTCAAATAATGACCGGCAGAAGGCACGCGGAAATTATGATTTTTTTTTTTTTTTATATTCTTTTCACGATAACATAATAATAATACGTACACGACGAGTGGATTTTGAAAAGCTGACAGGTCGACGACTACGACGGTGGCAGTACATACACCACCTATATCGAAACGATTGTTGTACACGCGCGTTTAATTCTCACGGCGCTCAACGCTGCGTAGTCGGTCGTTTACTACAAAGTTAAGGTCGAGTGTGCACTGTTTTCGTTGAACCGTATTATACACGTGCAATAATAATATATATTCCGGACCCAAGCATAGGGATTCGAAAATCGAAAGCCCCCTTTTCGCGGTCATTAGCAAGATTTCAGGACAACAAAATAATAGTACCCGGCGGACAAATCAATTTTGAACCCATTCTACTAAAACGGGGATGTATAGACGACCTTTAACCGCGCACGAGCGCACCAAAGGTCACGGATGGGGGACCGCCGTTCGCGAATATATCCTCTGCTGCACGGCTGTGCAAAGGGCGATCACCATTAATCATCGACTCGAGGGGACACGCTATATACCGTGTAATATATCGTCGTACGGCCAACGATTGGTCGGGGGTGTGAGACTGACGGATTATCGAACGAAACCGAAAATTAACAAGATTTCCGTTCAAATCGTGGGATACAATGAGTGTTTTCTTTTTTCGTACTCACTAGTGTTTATAGTACATTTATACTATACTGTAGTTGTATAATAATAATTGCAGTAGTGTGAAGCCTGAGAACAACGCTACTTGTTGCGATTCGTAATCAACTTCGGTGAAATGGAACTCGAAAAACATTTAATGCACGAATAGAATTAATTAAATAAAATAATCCGATAATATTATGTTGTTGAATGTTGAGAGGTTCATATAACAATTATTTGTTACTCTTGAAAGCGATTTGAAGACAATATTTATATATTTGTGGATTTTTGTAAGGGAACCAGCAAGTCATGTTTACCTATACGGCTATACCTATAGTTATTTTGAGGATTACAGATTTACAAATTTTATGACAATCACTGTCGTTGTCATAAGTAGTGTTGAGATAATATTATTATATGGAACAAGAAAAACTATAGTTTCAATGACACGTGTCGTGTATAGTTTTTTTCCTAGAAAACACCACCCTGCTGCAGATATCAATCGACCGACCACACGAGGCGATTCACGATAATGTTCAGCTGCATAATTTACTATTATTTATTTGAAGGATATATTTTCTAAATTAATTTTACGACAAGTAGTGGTAATTAAATGGTAAACAATTTCTAGAAGTTTTATGACCTAGTCGTAATTTTAATAATCTTCTTGAAATAAACGATTGTACCGTGAGATAATCATCCGTTATAAAATAAGTAGCATGACCTGTAATTATCATCACCATATAAACCAGTCTTTTAGACGTGTCACTTAATTTATGTTATAGAATATTAACGTAGGTACCTATACATGGCAATAATACACGACTACTCTTATTGTTCAACCCGAAGTTAAATAATGAACTAAACGATATGATACGATACAGCGATAATATTATTATTATGTCCAATCAGCTAGTCGGGTGGCAACAACTATATACACACGTCGTAGTAAACAGTAATAAAAACTCTTGGGTTTTGCGTTTAGAGTTTTTGGTCTATGCAAATATAATATTATGATGCCGTCTGTCGTGATTTTGAATTGTCATTTTTGAATAATATATTCTGGTTAAGACCGATGGCGAATATAATTTTTATTATAGACAGTGACCTACTGAAGAAGGTATATGGCGGAGCATCGACTCATTAACAAAGTCTGGGCTGCTGATCCCCGACCATGCGTCACCTGAGATTTTTGGGCTACTGGAAAATAAGAGGGACGCGATCAATATAATTGATTACAGATGAAAAAAACATGTTTGTAGTGTGCTGCAAGTGTCGGTGGAATGTCGACCAAACATAACGGAAGATTATATTAAGTGCTTCGGAAAATATATATGAGAACAGGTTTTGAACACCGTATACTTAACAAACTCGTCTCACCTTGGCCGCTATTTATAAAATATTATGTACCATTTCCCCCCCAGACGTATTATTTGCATTCGACCAAAAGTGTTAACGCTTTCGAGACTCGAGTGTACACGCGTAGTATTATGGCCTAGGGCTGTTGACTTTATTACGTCTCCTGAGCGATCTTTGTCGTGTGTGTATAATATATTGTCACTTACAAATTGCCACGCCATGTGAATTTTAATTATTTTTTTTTTATATATAACCTTAAATCGATTAATGCTATAAACGATAAAAGTTTCCATGCTCGCGAACGTTGCACTGCAGCTACAGGCGTCATCCGTTTTAAAGGTTCAACGCCAATTTACAACATTTAACAATCCCCAAAACGTCATAATATATAGAGCAATCTGCGTGATTGGTGTATGTATCACATTTTAATGAACCGTTAAATGTATTAAATATTTGTGTAACTCGGTACGTACATAAAAATTGTTTATTTATTATTTTTTTTATGAGACATTCGTCATTCGTGTCAAGGTATATTATGAAAATAATTAAAATAAAGTGGTCGGTAAAATACAATAGTTAGTGAAATGTAATATTATTTAATTCCAAGATAATTATTATCGTCTTCATCAATGATGATAAAAAAATATGATATTACATAAAAAAAATTTGGTTGTATGCGTATTTATTTTTATGTGATACTATCTTATTTTGATTATACATATGTGGAAAAGATGTGGGTTTAGATCTAAAACTTATGTAGAACCATATTTAAACCTTCTGTCAATAATGATTAAAGTAAAAGTAGGCAATACTTATTTCAGCCATATTCTTAATTCTTAATTATTATTGAAATGTTTTTGGTATCGTGTATATAAAATGCAAAACTTTTCCTTAATATTTTAATTACGTATAATTATTCTGATAACTTATTTTTAACGATGTTTAATTTTTTAATAAGATTAGTCATACATATCAATAATGTATATGTTGTTGTCTGGTTGGATTAGTTGTAGATTTATATATGATTATTCGTTTAAAAATGAGCCTACATATTAAATTAAATATTCATTGACCTATAACTTTGATAAAAGTCAATAAAATTATGAAATATTGTAGATCTTATTAAATATTTATATACTTACCTACTATTTTTTATTATTTACAATTTAAATAAATGTGTTTAAAGTATTAACTATTTTGCTATATTATATTATCAAATTAATACGAGTAACCGTTAAGAAAAAAATTAAGTCGCTGTGTAGAGTTATCGCTGGTGTACGAAAATGTATTATATATTTTATTGTTAAGTCTGTGAGTTTAATGTAGTAAATAACCTTAAAATATCAAAAAATGCAATATAAAATGCACTATAAATCCCAAAAATGCATTAAAAAACCTTGAAAAATGCATTAAAAAAATCAAAATATTTATACTTAACTACTGAACATATAAAAATCTACCTAGTTTTATTTAAAAGAAAAATTATTTTTTGAATCATTTTTGTTCGTTTACATAAATGTATAATACAAAAATTAAAAATAATTCATAAAATGTTTGTAAAAAATTGTAATTAAAGAAACATCGATAATAGTAATAGAAAATGAAAAATTGACGTATTATTAAGGCTGTAAAAAATCAAAATTGTTATAAATTGCAAAATAATAGATTTAAGTAATATTAAATCAATTTGTACCTAATTCAAACTTTTTGTTAAGAAAACTTTGTTCCTCAATAAACTAAATAAGAACGCATTTTTCGTAAACCTACGATGATATTTCATAACTTTTAGAATATTCTACATTACGAGTAAAATTATGAGTTTTTTTTTTGAACTTCAATATTATAAAAAATTGTAATACCTCAATAAATATTATGCATTTTTTAAGTTGGTTAAATTGTTAATCGATTTGTTAAAAACGATTTTTAGTTTATAGTTTATTTTTTTATATTCTCCACTTTTCTTTCTAATTCGGAAACATATTTATGAATAGTTAAACTTAAAATCCTTAGCAATTGATAAAGTAAATAAATCGTTTGTAAAATAAAATAATCTGAACATGATATTAAACATAAGTTTTTCTGTGTACTTATAAATAACACGACGACGGGGCGGTTAATGATTAATTATTGATTAGTTTTTAGTAATAATTTTTATTGAAGTTTCTAGTTATTTGTTGACTCTATACATGGTCTTGAAGATTATGTACTTACTAATGAACGTTTATTTTTTATCAAACCGACACAGACACACAGTTAATATAAGTTCCTTTAAGCATAATGTTTTTTTTGTTATTTTATCACAAATAAACGTATTTATTTTTATTATTATAATTTTTGAAAATAAAATCTGTCAAACGGTATATTGTTCAAAAAGTATTCTAACGCTGCGTTGCCCGTAGCGTTTTCACGTCTGTTTACACGATTCGATATGCATACACGTATTTTATAAACATTCTCTCGAAGGCATTTTTTCGAATATAATTGATGAATTAAGAATTAAAGAATAGGTACTGGAATCTGTTCAATAACCACAGGGAATGGAATTTCACACATTTTTTTATATCCTCAATAAAGTAATATTGTGATTTGTAATACAATATGTATGAAAAAAACACCGTTTAAAAAAAAATTGTTAATAAGATGATTAGGTTATAAGATCGATTTTTGTGTTAGGTAGATCTTTCTAAGTCGTAAATTATAATTCAAAGCAATCGTTGATAAATTAAAAATTGTATCAATACATCATAAAAACATATAATATATTCAATTATACGTCATATATAGGTTCTTACATTGACAATGTTAATACTTAGTAATCAATCGAATTTTCATTTAAATATTTTTTAATAAGAATAAGTCTCATCTTATGAACAAATAATTATTTCTCTGCATTGGAGCAGAATATAGAGTTTATGATTAATGTTTTTCGCATCGAATTTTTTTTCGAGGAAACACAGAAAAGTTCTCACAAAAAATACCTAGATGGGTTTCGTTAACAGTTATAAAAGTAGTAAGTATATAAAAGAAGGAATTTAATGTTCCAACAAAAAAAATTTGTTTACTGACCTTCCGCAAAACGATTTTTCTCAACCGTTTCCGATTTCCCGGCGATTGCAAAGTATGTAATGTGGTTGATGTCTCGAGTGTACAACAATATATAGGACGATGATGGTCTGCGACGGTCAATTATGCCACATCCCAAGCCGTGCAGCGAGTGAGTGCTGCTCGTGTCGCAGCGACAATAATATTGTACAGTTTGCTGCAATATTTTATTATTGAAACGACAACAACAACAACAATAATAATAACAACAATGTAATTATTATCTGGTCGCGAAAAATAACAATATATTATAATAATATATAATATTATATTATAGAATAACACCGCGACGACGACAATAGTAATATAATATTATTATTATTATTATTGTTACGATCGTGTGTGCGTACGGCGCGCGTGTTGGGACCACAGTGATCAGCCGGCAGCAAGCGGCGGCGTTACGGGACAACGAACCGACGACCACTGACGGTGACGACGAGACCACTACGACGACGACGAAGACGACGGCGATGATGATGATGGGCCGCCGCCGTGGAGCAGTTCTTCGCGCGTCGCCTCTTCCCCTACCGCCAAGGTGGCGGACGTGTACGAGCGCACCGCCCGGCGCGCCCGCGGTGGGGGAAACGTCGCGCGCCCCGCGAGAGAGACACTTTCCGACGACGGTTTTCTGTCAAGTACTCAAGTTCAAGATCGGCGGCGGCGGCGGCGGCGGCGGCGGCAGAGGCGGTGAACGCGCGTTGTCCATCCGTCCGTCTTTCGGTGGGTCGGTGGACGTGCAGCGGTAGCGATAGTAGCTGACGGGTGGCCGCCGGGGCTTGCGCAATATCGTGCGGCCGCGGAACGAGAGAGGTGCCGTTTTTCGACGCTCCTCCCCCCACACGCCAGCCCGACCCCTCACCGCCACGCGCGCTCTCGTCTGCTTGATGGTACACGGTGCAGCAGCCGTGATCTACGGTGCATAATATACTATACACACAGCGTGCACCTGATAGGATATTATTATTATATACAACATTCGACGACGGTGGTGCATCGTATTGATTCGGCGGCGACTGCACCGGCGGTCGTTGTGTGCGCGCTAGTTGCATTTCCGGCGTGATGCAGTCATGTAGTATAGGTATATAGTCATAGTCGTATTACAGCGATATTGTGCGTCATCGCGGCGCGCACGCGCTCGCCCAAAGTTTGTCATTCATACGGCGGACGACTGTCTGTATAGTAAGTTGTGGACGGACACACGCATTATGTCCGATATGAAAAAAATCAAATAATCGTGGACCTACCTAACTTTTCGAGGAGGACGTGGCAATCGGTGGGTCGAGAGCCTGTGACGTTTGAAATTGAACGAACCAAACTATTCGCACATCGCCTACAGGCTATACACGGCAGTCGGTGTACAATGTGTGCAGCTTATTTGTTTCGATGCCAACAGAGTTCGACTCCCTATCGTTCGCCACGCTTTTGTTCTTCTTCTCATTTGCATGAACGTACCACGATGTAAAACTATTACCGTACCGAAACAATAAATCGTTCAAAATATTGTATTAAATTAGCATATTTGCAGAATCTACTATTATTTGACAACAATTATTATTCATAACTCATAAGTCTGAAAAAAAGGCTAAAATTTACTTATATCGATGTAGACTGTAGAGTTGTATTATAAATTACTAATTAGCATTTAATAGTACCTAGTACCTACCTCTATATTATGTTCTATATCTTTTATAATTAAATGTCAATCGAAATAATTTAAGTCAAAAATATTAGATTGAGTGTGATGAGCATTAATGCCGTTATCGTTGATTTCGCGTATTTCACGCGTGATATTCTCGATGCGTTTTCCGCAATTTTATAAATATGATATTATTTTACGAACACCCGATTTATACTTCGTAGACTGTAAAGTATAATCACTATAATAATATACCTAACATATACACATATCATAACAATGTGTATGTAATGGGTGTTAACTTTAGTTCTCATCAATATTTGTTTATTTTTTTTCATTTTTCATATAATTTATTGACTCTTGCGCTACACATAATATAACATATCATTTATTATTATTGTTATTTTTTAATACTGAAAATTCTTAACTTAAATCAAATGTTTCTATAGTCAACATTTTTGTAAAAACTAAATTTGCAAATTGGCCATTTTTAAGTCATCAAACAAAAATTTAGATCAGATTCGGAAAAAAAAAAAAAAAGAGTTTATACATAATTTACGAAAAAAACAATTAAGAAATATTGATTAGAACAAAAGTTGTTTCATTTGTCAGGACTTCCTGTTACGTCCTGTGTATATAATAAATATACAGAGGTATACAGCACGCGGCGATGCACACACAGACGATACCCAAGTCCGTTCGTGCGGTATATAGGTATATCCTGCATTTCCACCGTCGTGTGAAACACAATATTATTAAATACCTAATATAATATAATATACTCACTCGCCGCCGGACAGTGTGTAAACCCTTTTCCTATATAATATTATATTATGCGTATTTACACACGAGACTCTTAAATAAATTAACTCTCGGGCACCATAACGGATTTGCGTCCACATCGCGGTGACTGCGGCTATCGTAATATTGTATAATCATAATAATGCTGTTGTGGGAAAACGATTTTTTTTTTTCAAAACGTATTTTTTCTTACCGTTTAAATACGCGTTTATAGTGTTCACCGTAAAAACTATTCATTTACGGGCTCTCGCCGTTGTAGAAAAACCACGACTATACGCAGTCTTTATAGCTCCTGCTGCAGGCTGCAGTGCATAATATGCCACTATTTTATATTTCATAATTTGTGAATAATAAATATGGACTAACCATACGATTTATACGATCTATGTCGAATCCATGAATACACGTTATTATTACGATGTATTTATATTACATATAATATGGTGGTGATACCCTCACTGGTAAATTGTTTCCGAGTCGATTTCAATATTTGAAAAAAAAAATAATATGTTTAAAATAACTATTTAGTAACAACTTATATATTTTACATAATCATTATTACAAAAAAATTAAATTGTTTATAAGTGGTTTTTTTCGTGACATCCAATTTAATTTCATAACATGAGAATCAGATATTTTTTCTATAGTTATTGATGAATAAATGTCGAATATTAATTAAAACACAAATTATCATAATAAAATATATAGGGTGATTCACCAAACATGGTCACCCCTTTTTCTTCAACAGTTTTATTCAGAATCTGATTTTTTGAATTTTTTAAATATATCTTCTTAAATACCATATTTTCAAATTCTTGAGGCTTTAAGTACCTACTTCAAGTAGTGTCCCGTAGAGATATACCCTTTCAACTGTAAATTGTTCAGTGGATAATTTTTCTGAAAAATTTGATGTATCAAAATCAAACTTCATAAGAGTAGTTTTTGAGTTATTCAACTTTGTGTTATAAAGATAAAAAGGTCCATGGTAATAGGTTGGAAAGATATGGAAGTGTGCTGATTTGAAAATTTTAATTATTAGTATTATTAAATATTAATCCTTCAACATTCTTAATTTGTAAAAATGGCTCAAGTGTATTGTAAATACTAGTTCTAATATTACCTAAATTTGATATTTTTGTGAAACTATTTTTGAGGACTATTATCCTTAGCACAAAAAATATATCTGAATAACTAAGAAACTACTCATTCGAATTTTGAATTAGGTAAATTAACATTTTCAAAAAACTATCCACTTAACAATTTATAGTAAAAAAGGGGGTTCCCATTTGAAAACTTTTGTTTGTATATATTTACAGAACACTTCTTTAGTAGTACAAATATATTCAAAATGTTGAAAAATTGTCTTTGAATAAATTGAAAAATTGAACAAAATCATAATTTGAATAAATGTATTATTAAAGGAAAAATAGAGGTGTGCACGTTTGGTGAATCACCCTATAAATATAGGATATTTCATGCACCTAAATAGTTTTTTTTTTGTTAATATAATAATAATATTCTTTGTTTTCGGAGATATAACCCTAATTTCATAAGATAAATAATAAATAACAGATTTATATTGGATTTATATAAGCATATTAATAGGAACCTACATTTTAAAGTTTAGTTACAGCAGGAATAAAATGACAAGTTATATTCCCCGCCAAAAGTTTTATATTGTTTTCCACTAATCCATCATTGTCTACATTTTAATCCTTATGTAAATAAAAATTGTACATAATATACCAAATATTTGATATTTATATGCGTGTGATAATGAAATTAAAATTTAAAAAAAATGTTGATTAAAAATTATATTTCTTTGTTAAAATGTATAGCTTGTCATATAAACAAAAACAAACGTTGAAAATAATATTTTATGAGCACATTTTTTAAATTATTAGCGTTACCAGTGAAATGGATCATTCAGTGAAATACGCGACTGCCTAATATTATATAATAATACCTGTACATTCGTTTATTTTTTCCGACCCCATTCAATATACGATTATTCATACTCCGCGTCAAACAATCCTATTTATTATATTTCTTTTCTGACTCTCGGCTCCAGTGTTTATTATTTGTAATATAATATAATGTATAATATATTGTTATTTATTTAGCGATGACTTCGAAAAGAACGGGCTTAGGCCTTGAAAACGCAATTTGTACCTACTTCTCCGAATGTCAGGTGACGCGTCTATATACGCACACATATATATTATATATTTATATGTGTAATATTCTGCGACTGACAATAATAATCTTACTATTTCTATGCGAGCGCGCAGCTGTAGCGTATATACAAAAACAAAAATATCGTAAATCCGCTTATTCATATTATATTATATTATATTATATTATATTGTACAGGTAATAGGTATATGGTTTATAGATATGCGATGCCTACTATTATTATTACACTGCAGGTACACGCGCGGGCGGTCTTGACGTTTAATTTTTCACGTAAATTCGTTTTTGTGGTCGAAAACCGCAGCGGTTGTCGGCCTGAAATGATGGCATATTTTATATATTATATTATATAAACTATATAATACTTTTATACTCTATGCGAAGTGTATAATAACATAGAGTCTTTGTTGGAAAAATCGATAAATGATAGATATCCAATAAGTCATATGGAAAATTCAATTATCGCTTTGCGGGGGCATCACTCACATATAGATTTATTGTATGTATAATGTATATAATGACGTGAAAAACGTTATAATATAAGTTTCCTGGCTAGAAATCAATATAAAACAGCCCATAATTTAATTATAATATCGTATTCTATTTAATTAATTTTACATTACTTGCAGAAATCGACTTAAACTCGTGTATATATAAATACAAACCAGCGGTTTTTATAAGCACTTTAATTGAATCACTGAGCGTATTATAATTTATATAGGACTTAAAATTGTCATGAAATTTATTTTGAAAGTTTATAAGTTAAAAAGTTTACGGTTATAAGCGTACAGCAAGAGGACATTTTTAAAAGTTTGTTTATTGTATCGAATACTAGCAGATAACTAATAAATAATAGCCAAAGGACCCAATATTGATAAGTGATAAATTAACTGATATACCTTTAATATATCTATATATATATATTATACATGTACCTAATTTATAACCATTAACATAGTAAACTTTGGTTGAGTAATTTATCATCCATATTGTATGTGTGTAATCAATAAACATGTATAACCGAAGGCCTGCGTTTAAAAGAAAAACATATTTTTCATAATATTTCAAATTCAGGACATCAAATTTATAATATTTACGCTAAAATTCTTATATTATACCGACCTTACGCGTTGTCAGATTCACGTCATGCGACTATAATATAATAATAGATAATAAAAATGTCCTAATTTTGATTTAAAACAATATGGATTACTAAAAATGTGTTAAACATAATAATAAATTATATTTATATTCATGACGACAGTATTATTAAAATCATAATAATAATATACAAATTTATGAAATATAGAGATTTTGGCGTATCTGCGGCCGCCGAACGCTTGAAAGATGAACCATTCTTTAATACTTCTATACATACCTACAATAAAATCATTAATTATTATTATCTCTCCGTCCCTCTTGTAGTTATAATAATATTATTATATTCTTTCGGACCGAAACCCGTGTACCTATTTAATTAACGCCCCTCGAGGTGGTCGTATTTATCACAATAATAATAAATTATGGTCAAAGCGATGTGTATAAAGTTGTATAATAGTACCTAGGTATGTAATATGCAGATATGCACGTTTGTCGGCAACCGATTTTTCTTCGCTGTATAATACATATCACTCGATAATCACATTATTATGATATTATTATCATGGAAGTTCCCACGACGGCATATTGTGCTGCTCACACACACACAAGCCGGATACGAATAATAATATTATTGTCTTTTTCCGACAAGACATTTGGCTGATGGATTATGTGACTCGCAGTTAATATATATTAATATGTATTCTCTCTCGACTGGTCGTTTAAGTGTTAACTTAGGTGAAGTCTTCGCTCACTTGGCTTTAGGGCTCTGCTTTGATCATTTTCTGTTCCAGCCGATTTCCCACAGCCTCTGTTTTTCGCGAATGCCAACTCCTGCACCTTAACCGATGTGTTTAGGACTTTTTGGAGCAGCCTATTCGAGGATAAAGGTAAAATAAAAAGTAATGCGGTAGTATGAGCTCATCGGGCAAGAATTTGCAATCGGTGACATTTTTATTAGGTATATAGCCTAATGGCACTCTTTTTTGTATAGGCGTATACTTCGTCGGCATCAGCAGTAAAGTCCAAAGGGGATCTATTAAAGTTCAGGGGGCGAAAACAAGGATATTTTTTTTTGAGAAATCGTCCGATGTGTCATTTACAGCCACGTGATTCCCCAGACATAGACCATGAAGTACAAATTCAAAAGGACGTATAAAGTATACTATATACTATATATAGGTATATTAATTGTGGTCTCCTCATTTCAAATTTTTTATTTCTTTAAAATATCTATCTATTAAAATCGTATTCATGCTCATGATTGGTGCGTTTTTATGTACTTACCTATAGCCTGTAGGCTGTATATACCTATCATATTTACGTTGAACACAATATCGTAAGTTAGTATTTTAGACACGTCACTGTCATTTATCTTAGACAGTTATTACTCATCATTTTGTCATATTATCGCTTTGATCTCCCGTAATAATGTATTAATTGCCGACGCATTACTAGTATAAGTAGGTATACTATGTAATATACACATATATTATTAATAGCAACAACAACAACAACAAAATATAATTACATATGACCGGTTACAATTATAATAGTATTAAACCGAAAACACGATGAATCAGTTCGTTTAACAGTTTTCTGAAAAACAGGAAAAGCTCGAGGAATCCTTATACTATATTATTTATTTTAACGAACGAATATGATGCGGCACGGATATATTTTCTTACTTCTTTTAATACAGAAAATAGTCAATATTTTTGGTCTAAATATTAACAATAATATTAGAAAACTGAAAATAATGGTGACGAGTTGCACTATGCTGTACGGGTTTAGACCGATTTTAGAACACAATTCAAAAATAACAAAAAATGCTTACTGCTGACCTAAACAACCAATACGAATTTATGTGCTTTATAATTTATTTGACTAGGTATCTAAGGATTCAGTTATGTAAATATGCATAAAATATATAAAAAATAATTTTGAAAAGTGTCATATTTTAATAATTATAATCTTATAAAAATATATGGGCACCTGTTACCGAATAAATAAATAAAACATTTAAGGTTATAAGTTTGTCATAAGTTTGCAATCAATATCCATGGTTATAATGATTATGAACCTATAAAATGATGTATATAAAATGCAATGAGCATTACCTATAATATTATATCAGTTACAATTTAATTGCGTAAGACTCTAAAGTCAAAATATTTAAAAAAATTACTATAAATTACTAAAAATAATATTATACAGGTTATTATATAGGCTGTCGAATCCGCGGAGACACACGAGAACACATAACTAGCAGTTTTGACAAAAACAATATTGTTATGCTGTTCGAAACGAATCTCATCTCATCGTTCGGCACAGTGTACACGACGGCTTTTGACGACCGGATATTCACTCCGTTCAAATAACAATAATAATAATAATAATAATAATAATAATAATATAAAATAAAAGGGGACTGAGGTCGACTGTTGTCGTGTACATACGTGGCATTGGTTTGCTCTCTTATATTACATGTCGTCGGTGCATCGGCGGATACGCGTTTTGACGGAAACTCTATGAAAACAAAATCGATCGAATTGCAGGCGCAATAACAACCCTCGTCCCATGTCCCGGGGGCAAACGAATTGTACGCGTATACGAATTCGCGTAGGAAAATACCACTCTAGGCGAAGTTTTGCGAAAATCGGCCTCGTCTCAATCGTCCCCTATAAATAATGCGGTGTGGCAAAATATAGGGAGACTATGTACGCCGCTCTGTTGTGTATTTCGTGATTGTGTGTGAGCAACGTGCAAATAGGCATTATAATAATATGTGAAGAACGTTCAAAACTTTAGTTTTATTGCGAGTGTAGTATATAAATACGGAAGTGAATATAATTTGTCACCGAGCGATATTGATGAGATGTAAAATATATTAGTGCTATATCGTCATTTATTTTACGAATTATTACCAATGAATCAAAGTAACATGAATAGTCGCTGTAAATAGGACCCAGATATTTATACATAACTGTTTGAAATTGGAATGTTGAAAATTATTTAAATACTGCGTGTCAGAATAAACTATAATTATTATCTTCCTCATATTGCCGTTTATCCCGCGATCATTTGACACAGTTAAATAATAACAATAAATAATTATAATAGCTATATTACAGAGTAATTTTTAATTAGAAATATACTATGATATTTGCATAAAATATAAATAAATAGGTATTTTAAATTTCTAAACACCTTCGAAATGTATGTGTAGCAGCCATCGCAATAGTTTCCTGTTTATACCGGTCGCTATTTAGTAAACATTTTCGTATGATAATAATAATAATAATTATTATTATTTTTGTTGTTATAATTATACCATAACTATAACTATTAAGTAGATATTATTTACACATTCTTCGTGTTGGCCAAGTGTTAACCTGACCTAGTCCGTTGGCGCCCATTTCCCCAAAACGTATAGTCCGTTGTAACAACACAACTCGTGGAATATTTGTACAGATAACATATAAATAATTTTTAAACCATTAATAATTCATGTTTTTAATAATAGTAAGGTGAAATATTTACATCTCGTCTAATAATAAAAAAAATAGTTATAATAATTAGCAATTATTTTTTTGATTGGAATTTATCACCAAATGTTTTAAAACAATTATGTTGCCCAATTTCCATTGATAATATTATATATAATATATTTGTATTTATTTGTTCATAATATATTTTTTTTAATTATCTTAATTTGTATTTTGTACACTGAAAGAAAAATTCACAAAATTATCAATAATCAAACACTATTGTTTCTATTACTTCTATTACTTCTGGATCAATTTTAATACCCATCCATCTTTAATGTTATAAAATTGAAAGCAACACAATACTAACTAATATATTGCAAAATATGTTTCATAATTGTTATTTACCATTTCCCTGCAGTTTATACAGTTAATATCTTTCATCATAGTTATAATCTGATTAATTAAATAAAAATGATATTCACGATGATTAAAATTTAGCATTTTTGCTTCACTATGGAAATGATAAAATTATGTAAGCTGTTCATTATTTTTAGTTATTTTTTTATAATGGTGATCACCTTTAATCCAAATGTTTACATATACATAATGCTCTTCATTTTTCAAAGGTTAATTTTACACATAAATCAATAATTCTGAAGGAAGACGTTGTGTAAATTTTAGCATACTTGTATAATAAATAATCAAATTTAACATTTAAAAAAAAAATTAATAAATATCAAAAGTCTAATTGCTATATAAATGTTATAACTTCCCAATGATTTTTTTTTTGATGAATGTAGAATAACTATTGTTGGGAATCTTCTATTAAAATTACCTATGAATAGAAAAACTTTTATGAATTTCTAGGTGAAAAATAATTTACAGAAATCTAAAATGGCAATAAATGACTTAAAATGAGTTAAAATAGTTTGAAAATGTTACCATATGTTTGAAAAATGTTAATATTGTACATATTAGATGAACATTTCAAGTGTCTACGGTTATTTGTTTTGAATTACAACAAATTATCAAAAATCCATGTTCCATAAATGGCCATTCATTTATAATATTTTTTCCATACATGGTAAAATTTTCCAACTATTTTGACTGTTTTTGAACTATTTAAAGCCAGAAGAAAATTTGAAAATGTTGTAAATTATTTTTCAGTAAGAAATTTAAGAAAAATTTTGTTTTCATGGTTAACATTAGACATTTTGACCTATCAAAATTACCTATATAAATTTTCTATCAGAAAAGATGCTGATATCCAAAATTGGAGCATTTTTAGTTCCCTACCCTTAATGTCGATGACAGACAGAAAAAAAAACACACATCACTGTAGGTAAATACAGTACGTGAATTCGTTACGCCCAGAATCTAAAAAAAAAAAAACAAAAACAAAAATTAGTAAAATATAATAGTATATTAGGTGTATAATACATTTGAAGGGTGTGCGGTGCGCCCCAAATACCACTTGCCTATAGGGTTATAACCCTTTATCGTTTTTATATGGTTACTTATAAACCACTCGCGGATTATAGGTGCCGCGTATGTACAATATATAACTTATGTGTCTCGTGTTTGTGATGGATTGGCCGTCATTTAAATTTGACAAGTTAATTGGGTTTCGCGTCTTATAATATATATCCGCTTGTGACGTGCAAGTTATATTAATACTCATATTAGCTTAATCGTTTAGACTTATAATACTTATATATGTGTATTGTGTACGCATAAACATACGTTTAAGTCAACTGCCGTCTTAAAGTTCTTGCGAATACCGTACGTGTTTGTTAGTTTGTTACTGTATACGCACGTGGTTTACGTAGACGAATTAGTGTGACGAATCGTAATAATATTGTCTTCTGTGAATTGGTAATCCATAGGTACAGAGATAATTTTTATTTATTTCATTTTTATTTCGTACAATGAATACTGGGCCCTACCGAGAAAACTCGTGTGCGGTCCCAGGAGTTCTTACAGCATTATAGATTAAATAAACATTAAATATAATACTACATGGTGATAACATTTAAGTTTAGGTAATATGCAAATATATAAATTATGGAACAAAAATACAATTAGTTGAGAAATAAGTAAAAAGAAACAGAAAAAATCAACCAAGTACACTACGATAAATATAAACAAGCAACTGAAAAATAGAATAACATAATATTATGTTGTGGAATAGTAGGTACAAAACCAAATGATATTGATAGGAAGAAAATATGTGAATACAATTCAAAACGTACTTAAACTATGTTTTCTTACTTCGTAGAAAAATTACGGAACGGTGTGTTCCGTGAAAAAGAGTTATCACTCAACTTAGGCAGCACTTAGCTCTACTGCTCTAAGGCCGAGAATGGATATTATGTTTAATAATGATACACAATAGTAAACTATGAATAATTTATAATTAATATAAAATTAATAATTATCAAATAAACGGTTTATGTGTGTAAATGTTTTATCGTTATTCATTTCTAATAACTATTTTTAAAATTATTATTTTACGTATTTCTACGATTTTCAATTTATGTGTAATATGACATACCTATTGTGTTAATTTTTAGTGCTTAGAAATATTTTGTCAAATTTATAATAATATGGTAAATTAACTTCGCAGTCTCAAGTTTGAAAAAATGGTATAGATTACAGCAACAGGTTATCTATGTACCGATGTTCTTTCAAAACCGTATTTATGCATTTTAATATTGCGTTCTTTGGTCGATTTTATCAGTTTCGTTTTATACGGCACGACATTTGCGAATGAAATAAACATATTATTATGTATGTGTACGCTTATTTATATACATACAACTATTTCATTCACAAGACGCTTGCATTGTTCTTCGGGTGAAGGGGGTTGTGGTGGGGTTGAATACGTTTCATATTATTTATCGGTTTTACATAATATTATAGAACCACACCATTTGAATATTTAACTATAAATATATTATATATATACAAGCACAAATTATAATAATGTATATGCTCGAGGTTTGTCTCTGGAAGACAAATGTTGGAATCAAAATGCAAATTGCACTGGACGCTATAGCTATTTGGTTTCACCCGTATTTTTTCTGTATTCCCCGTGCACACTGCACCTTTTACACGTACCTACGTAATATGCGATGAATATAATATCGTGCTGCAGTGGCCTGTTATAATATGTCTGCGAATAAAGCCAACACCAAATGGCCGTTCGCATAAAATATCTGTAATTTTTTATGTATAACAATAGAGTATGCCAGGAATTGGAAACATACTGCACTTTCAATTTTATGTATAATATAGCTAGATATTCAGTAGGTATTATGATTTTTTTACCCGCAGAAATCTTCAATGGAATAATATGTCCTGTACTCAAAAAAGAACAAGTGATGTACTTATAGGTACCTATAACTCACAGGTTCAAAACCTTTTTTGACTCACCACACTTTAAAATGTTTTCTAAAAATCCGGAGGCACCTTAGGTGTATAGTAGTATATCGTGTATATTGTTATGTATTTATATATTATTTTACATCTTACAAATTATAACTTTGGTTTTTTTTTTTAGCTAGGTATAATCAATCATATATTATACAGACTACAGACATATTATTCTGTCATCTGTGTAATTACTCCCCATATATCTTTTATAAAATAATTTTTTTACATTTCGCAAAATGTGTACAATTGTTTTATATATTTTAAATAATTTCAAGGCATCCTCAATTCAAGTTCTTGGCACCCTGGTTGGGAACCTCTGCAGTATAACTATGTACAGGCAACTTTACTGCAGTATGATTATGTGTCTCTCCGAGCTGGCGCAAATACCGAAATAGTAAAATAAAAAAAATTGTTTGAATCGCTGCAGCCTTTTCTTGCAGTCGCAATAAACCACGCAAAACTATACGTCTTATGCTGCCATAAAAAGGCGTGCCCAGAGCCGTTTGTATTTTTTAATAACACTTTTCGCCCGCCATACAATCTTCGTTATATATAAATATATATAATACTTATATTATATTATATACGAGAATTAAAACAGGTTCTGTGGAATGCTTTAGGCTAATTATTATCCGTGTGACCCGGCGGAAGGCTGAAAACGACACAACCCGTCGCGCGGTGAGCTGGTTATATCGTATTCGCACATAATAAAACAGAAGAATGCACATAAGTGCATCTGTTTGGACTATGGTGTGATCGCCAATAACAGAATGATCGTTCGTAAACGATCGGTCACGAATCACGATTGCAAAGCGCATACTTATACATTATATAACATTCACATAATTCAATTATTGTTATATATACGTATCTATCTATATGCACTTGCATTTATACATATTGACACATTGACATCGTACGCATAATGATACTATTGTATAGATTTTTACATTAGGCATCCCGATTTGACAATTAATAATACAAATTAATACAGTTTTAAAGTTCACTGTATTTAAATCACAAAATTATTGAGCAGAAATCACAGAACCTATATGTATATATATTTATTATATGAGTACAATAATAATTGTAGGTATACGCCATACGGCAACTGACACGAGTTTATTAATAATTATTCCAATAAATATGCTTTTTTATGCAAAACTAATTTTTTCCTGTGAATTCTGTGTCTCATGAATTGTAAAGATTTCTCAGTCCCATTTAACTGCATAGACTAGAAACGAATATGTAAAATCATAAAAATCCGACCTCTACTTATTACAAGCAGGGCTGCTTTACAAGTATTGCAATTCGACAAAAAACCTTCACGCAAAGTACTATAATATTATTATTATTAAAGTAAAATCCCCGAAATTGTATTTCTTGTCGGATCATTTTACAATAACAATCATCATTGACCACGGTTAATGTACGTTGTATATGATATAACTTATTATGGATATACAAAGACTTATTTAAAAATATTATAATATAACTGTATTAAAAACATAAAATTAATGTACAATCATATTTTATAATGAGAAATCCGCAATCCATTATGGACGTATCGTAGTCATTAATATTATATTCAATGCGAAATATATCTCCTCTAGACTCGAATCGTTCAATATATTATAATGCTCGTTTCATTTTAAACGAAATCAGATCACGTACGGTAATTTAAATATTATATTCTTTGTGCTTTATCATAATATTTAGTTTGAGGTGCGTGGTTATAGGCTAGTACACAGTCATCAATCATAATATTAATTATTATTTTACTAACCCCATCATGTTTCATATACACCTTTCAAACGTGTGATATATATTTTATTATATGGCGGGAATTTTATTCAAGATATATTTTTAACGACGAGATACATATTATTATTTACCTGTTGCAAATAATTTAAAAATATAATTTGACGATTAGATAATATAAATGAGTACTTACATCTAATTTAAATACGGAATAGTTTTAATTAAAATTAAAAATTTTTGATATAGGATAAAGATTTCAGTTATTATTTGTTTTAATTTTAAAATACTATTCGTGTTTACTTTCAAATGCAATGTTTTCCGAAAAAAATTATTAAATTTACCGCTATTACTAAAAGTAAAATAAATTACCTTAATAATTATTTAGACATAAACTATATATCAATAGACCTGATAATTTTAGCTCAGAATCGTTTTTCATGTGCAATGAATCATCTTAGAAATCAAATCTAAGACATATACATTAGAGTAATACAGTAAATTACTCAATAAAACACTCATTGGTACACTCAACAACTACAACTAAAAAGGCAGAGTAGCCAACACCTACTCCCCCCTCCCTGTTTAAAATTTTATACTCTTAAACAAAATATTTTTTTAAACATTTTGGTGTACACAATTTTTGAACTAGTAATAATAGTTAATGAGTCATAATTATTAAAAAGATTTGATTGAGGACGTAGTTGATACTTGACTGGTATATGGGTATTGGGTATCCCACAATACAACTTCCAAGTTAAAACTGTAGTACTATTTTAAATTAATTGTCAATGAATAAATTAAATTTGATGTTTTTTTATATCAAAATTCTTAGTAAAATATTCTGTAAAAACTTTAAAATAAAGTTAACATAATTGTAATGAAAAATTTGGTTTTATTATGATGTTATCTAAGTTATGCAAAAAAAAAATATTTTTTAAAGACGTTAATTCTCTTTGACATAATGAGTGTTAACTGTTAAAAAAATCTTCCAGTTTACAGTTAATTATAGATGTTCGTACTTTGTATATTGTCTTGAAAATAATATTATAATAATTACCCATATATAGGTACATGTTATATTAAATCAAATTTACAAGGATATCCTGCCAGACATTTAAAATACGGTTTCAATGGACACTATATATTATAATATGTAAGAGACCTTATAAACGACTATTATAATATAGAATAGGTACGTACTTTTATTTAAACCACACATGAGCATACAATACAAATATTATAATATCAGAGTATGTTTAACGATCCCAAACGCCGGTAATTGCATATGATATAGAGTGATTAGTGTAACAGTGAATGATTTTTATTTCCAAAAGTATGTGTATTTGTTTTCGACATTTTAGATAGTATACAAAAATACATACCTCTTATGCAATATAACACTTTTATTACGTACGTATATAATCTTGTTATTCTAAACATAATAATACGTTTATAAAAATTCAAGTATCGATCAATAGGTATTTTTTTAATTTTATTTATACGCAATGAGCATTAAAAGTGTGACATTGAGTGTAAACTATAAAATATATTGACTCTACAGTACTCTATATAACATAGAGTATAGTGTGTATAATATATTATTATTTACGTACACAACGTGAAATTACTATGATTCACTATTCCCATCTTAAGAATCACTCTGTATCGGTATATATAACAGTATATAATATGTACACCCGTTCCCTCGTTTGAATAATATTATAATATAAAATGTATAGGTTATAACTTATAGATACCATACCTACGTATATACCATATGTATTATGTAGGTTTTTAATATTGTTTTGATCGTATTGTTGTCAAAACGATCTATGCCCCGATACAATACGCGATGTATATACGCATACCTGAATATTGAATACATAATAATGCGATATTATAAATTGTAATACATTATATTATTATGAGACGTTTAAAATTATTAATTGTTATCAACTATAATATTATGTTAATAACAATAATAATATAATATAAACTTGATTATATGATTCAAACATTCTTATGTATTTGACTTCCTCATAACTCATGAAATCTGAACAATACATGATATAGCATATAGATGAAAACCGCTCAAAAAAGTTGAAAATGTGCTATATTATTATATAATGGATAGGTCATCTCTATTCTAAACACTCGTGGAGAAATGTAAATAAAACCCGATGTTTTGGTATATGTTTCAGCAGTACTATTGTTACCAGTAGTAGGTAACTAAAAGGTAACCATTCTAACTTATCTTATTGTACATAATATCCTACATTTATTTATTTATTTATGAAACTAAACGCGAGTTTAATTACAATGAAAAATGTGGACCATAAAAATAGTACCTACATACATAATGGTTGTTCTGAAGGTACAATATTTTAAGTGATTACATTGTTAAGATATATATTAAAATAAATCACTGAACTACGAGTAAAAACATCAAAGTTAAAATTATTTACATGTTGCATGGATTTAATTAAAGGGGTGTTCTTTCCATATAAAGTTCTCTGGAATTTGACATAAAAAGAATCAGTCCGCCAAGTCGAATGACCAGGAACTAGAAAATATGATAAATTTGACATTATTTCTGGACAGTAAATATAGTCATTTAATAGTTTATATTTAAAACAAATGCCATGTATTACCCTTCTGACTTTAAGAGAATCAAGGTTTAAATATAATAATAAAGATTCATATGAAGTGTGAGGTAAAAGTTGAATATTACATTCAATTCTTAAGTCTCAAGAACTTTAGTCTACTTAAGTCTACCTAAGTCTCAAGAAGCAACTTTGAACCGCATCAAGAGAATGAACTGGTCAGTTGGATCAGATGTGTATATAAGGATACCAAATTATCGAATTACAATCAAACATTGATCTTACAAAGCCGCAGCAAAGTGACTTGAAAACTGATAGAGGATTATCAAAATTATTACAACTTCGCATTAGGAAGTCTAGAATTGAGGAAGCTCTATTCTGAATATGGATATAATGGTCATTGAATGAGAAGAGAAGAGTGGAAATATCCACCCAAATATTTCACGAGATTGACTTGTTCTAATTCAATACCATTTAATACGGATTTGTCTAATAGAGACAAACGTGGAAACAGAACTGGAGGAGCTTTGTAAAATACTCAGAGACCATTCAAACGTAAGACTCGGGAAAAAAAATGGTGAGAGAAGTACAAATGGAACCTATCAATTATCATATGAACAATATTTCCTGATGACGACGACTACGATTTTTGACTTTCCGTAAATAGTGACAATGACGCGAAGGACGATGGTTTTGAAGAATTTTGAAACGTTAACATTTGTACATATTGTAATATTTGATATATTTTTTTTTAATAACATTTAATTTATTAATCAATACAATATATAATTTTGCATTTTTATTTATTTATTTAACCACTTACAGAATTTTTAAATTTTAAAACAAATAATATATTTTAGGATATGACAAGTATACTGATAATGACAACTCGGTTGTTATCGATATTGAACGTATTAAGTGATAAATAAAACAAAGCATATGCTTATACGGTATAGGTACTCGGGTATTCAGCTGTTCTTGCAAAATACTTGAGTGATACCAACTGTCTCCCTGAGGACTTTTTATGCGCACCAGACTTCTTTTCCTAGGACTTTTTGATGCTCTACCCTTCTTTATGTACTGATAGGTACTACAGTATATTAAATCTACCGAATTACCGATTATAAGTCTAATTTGGATACATACAGCCAATAATATTATGATTTATGACAATATTTTAAAAATCGAGTAGGTACACACAGTAAATATTTTAAATTATAATGATTCGATGGAAATAATAAAATCTGCTGAATCCGAATTGCTTTCCATACCTGAAAATTGACACCCAAATTGATTTCCGATAAAGACTTTAAAATTGAAACCTTTTTTTTTTTATAAATTATAACCTCAATAAAATAAAAATATCCCCCTCCCCTCCCCAAAAAAACCTTTTACTATGGTCATTATTATAAATTATTATTTGTGTTGAATTTTTAGAGAAAAAAAAAATGTTTAAATATTCCGACCTGCCTATTTTAAAACAAAAAACACAGTCTTTGACTATGCCTGAATAAAATGTGGAAAGTCCTAATTCTGTATAAAATGGGAAGGGAAATTTAAAAATAATTCGTAACCAATTCGGATTTACCCTTCGTTACAAACTGGAAACCAATTCAGACATTTTGAAACCAATATTCGGATACACCGATAAAATTAAAGAGTGTGTCACATGAGTATAAAATGGTTAGCTACTGAGGACTGTGACTATACGGTGAAAATAATGAGGCGAGACACACAGTCTGACTGTATTCATTATTCGTACGTGTAAACGAGAACCAATCCATTAAATAAGAACTTACTGTTATCGCTGCATGTTGAGCGAATTGCCAATAAATATAACAGAAGAAACGTTGTACTATGTCCTCAGTATACCCGCACACGCCCAACAATTTGTAAATATTAAAATTTACTCACGATATCTCGATATCTGCAACTATTATATACACTTATAATATAGCCTATAGGTATTAATTTATTGTATACATCTGAGACAATGTCTGCAGCAATTTTATACCGCAGAAATTACTCGAGTTCCCGTAAACCGATGTGGACATTGGACGGACGAAAAATATTCACAAACACGTTTTCCGACGACTTATTTATTGTAGGAACACGTGTTTCAGACTTGGCTTAACTGTACAATATTATAATACAGTTGTACCTAACGGATAGGTGTAGGCAATCTGCGGATTATAAAAATGAATTGTACGTATAGAGGTACCTACTTACATATTTATGGTGTTTAATAATAATAATGAAAATTGGAGATATAGGAGAACATAACCTCCGTCGTGTGGTAGGATAACGATTACTTACTTTATTTTAGTACTCGATTTCTGTAATTATTTTTATTTACATAGATTTAATAAGCAATTTAATCGATGTACATACATATAGTATAATACATAATATATTATTATATTAGTAATTATTATACATATTATATACCTTGTGAGATTGAAATGTCCTATTTTTATCGACAAATAAGTTATATAATCTCCTTAAATGTGACCAGGTCTTATAATACTATATCATTATTATTATTATTTAACTGGTCGTGTTTGGAAATCTCCATGAATATTGTTATTTGTCGATATAATATTAATATTAAACTGCGAAACGCATTACTTCATGCTGACCACCACCAACACCACCACGATATTAATTGAATTCTTGAAACGATGGTAAATCACAATAATATTTGACATTTGTTATACACCTTACAAATATTATGCGGTTGTCATAAGATACTATGACGAATCATTTATAAATACGTGGATGGGTAAATATCCACTAAATTATACAATTTTATGTAAATTTAGTAGGTACATATCAATATTTTAATTATAAATTGGTTAATTGTTTGATAATCCTATAACATATGTAGTATGCACTAGGTTATCATAACAATTTAAAAATACGAAAATTTTCCAACATTGTTTTACTTATATGGCTATATACTTATTGTACAATTAATAAATGTATGGTATTTTGAATTTCTATTTTTTATTATATAATATATTTTAAGAATAAAATGAAAAATGAAAAAATGATAACAATAAACCACATACAATTTTAACTTAATGGGTAATATTAAGTATACAAGTAGTCAAAACATCCGGCATCTATATTTCGTAAATTCGGTACTTCAATTATTATACATATAAATAATATTATAATGAAGTAGATGAATATGGTAAAATACTTACATTATATTTTACCTATGAAAATAAAGCTTTTGATTAATTTAATATATTAACTTTGGTTTATTTAAGATTTTTAGACAAAATATAACAAGTCGGATTCCAGGGAGAACAAGTTATAAAATACCAGTATTAAGGAGTATACATATTATATTCTAGTCATGTTCCTTTAGTAAATCAGTGACTATTCGATGGGTATGTAAATATTTTGTGAATTTATCAGGTTAGGTTAAGTTACCCAAGAGTTTTTGCTCTACTCTAAATTTGGATGAATATTTGAATATCTTATACATGTGTCTTAATGGTTCAAAATCTGAAAAGGGATGAAAATTAAAGAAAATCAAATCTCTTTATTTTTAAATTTATATAGATACCTCAAATATAACTCATATAAACGCTTGAAAGGATAGGAAAAAAGAAATCGAGTTATTTCCAAGGTTTTCCAGTGAGCAGGTTTGAGTAATCAGGGTTTTAAAGTGACTAGGTTGAGTTATCGAAACTCGACTGTAATTAAAATTGTAGGTATTCATTAGACTATAGAAGTTGGATATATTGGTTGGTATAAAAAAATTTGCTTTTAAGGACATTATTCGTAGTATAGTTTTAACTATTTCCCGAATAAGATTATATGGCCTTTTTTTAAAGTGAAAAAGAAACAAGATTTCTAATACTCACAAGTTTACGAGAAAAAACTGACTCGGTGATGACTAGAAACAAAGTTGAAATTTTTCAGATAATCCTACAATGCAAATATGCTAGTATCTGAAATAAGACATTTACCATCCAAACTTCGTCTGAAGACTGAAACATATTTTCTGTCAACAAAGTTGGATTTTAAAAACAACAAAAATAACACTTGGAATTTCATATAATCAAGTAAAAATTCCATCCTTATATCATGTCAATAAACATAAGTACTTACCTTGTATGTATATTAGCAAAATAAAAGAGTCTGGAAACAAGCATAATATTATGGTAAATTAAAAAACTCAAATGTCATGGTTTATATTAATACAGCGTATACATTGTACGTATAATAATAATATGAGTAATATATTTAAATATAATTTTATAATAATATAAACATATTATATTTTTGCTTTAGAATATTATCGCGTTGAATTGTTAATTTAGTTTTAACGGTTTACCGTTCTGCGGATTTGAGTTCTTGTCATCGAGGGGGCAAAACTAACAAACTTCGAGGATATATTATGCGGAGACCGCGAAGGCGAGATTCCACCGGTTGTCGTTTTAAATATAAATGTCCCAGAGGATAAAAAAACCGTGTTAGGCAATAAACCGTGTACCAGTGCAGCTATTCAGCAATGTGACTGAAACATTATAAAACAGAAAGAAACAAATATTCCGTTATTCGACCTTATATAGTGGTATAATATAATATCTATACGGTTTTATATTGGGGTAACAGCAAATGTCTAAAAATAATATATAAAAAAAAACGAGTAATACGCGCACTGGAGACGAAGTACATTTTTATAATAATTTAATAAGAATGATTTTAAACATCCGATTTAAAAATTGCGTTTTTGATGGGAAAACGGCGTGAGTTAGTACAAAACGAGTTGGAGGGTGCACACGCGTTGTATAACATTATATTATATTAATGACGTTGTACACGTATAAAACGTAAAACAAGTTTCCGCCGAAAATATTTAATTGACGGTGGTGAAATATATCAAATGCGATAATGTCCTGAAAGTATCGCTGTATAGTGTTAGGTACCTATTCGGTAAGTGCTAACATTATTAAATTATATTAAACGACATTTGCAGGTATAGTGGTGTTATATAATAGTCACGCAGAGCCTGAATAAAGATAAAAATATTATAAAATAATTAAATATACAACCTGTGCAGCAGTCGAGTATAAATCTTAATAATACGCTTTAAAATACGTTTTTTTTTTTTTAATTATTATATTTGTTAAGGAAAACTAAATCAATATAAATACTTAGTTTTCAATTGTTTTTGGCTTACTGAAGCATTACAATACAAAACCGTTTCCTTTATTTAAGATATTTGGGATATAGCCATATAAATTGGCGACCATTTTGAATTACTGGTGTCCTTATAAAGAGCATTACTCGTGTACATTTAAATTATAGGTTGGTGGAGACGACAGTAGAGGAGTATAATATACATATAAGTAGTAGGTGGGTATCAGGGTATGTAAACTCGAGGACAATCTTGGAGGACACCCTGTATGCGTGGGCGTACAATTAAAATTCAAAAGACTTGGGAATTTTTTTTTAAATTAGTTTTTACACGCATAAACAATAACTCTATTAATAACGTCATTAAGACTATAATCCTTAAAACGTTTCATGATTACCGTACATACTTTATATAGATTGGATAAACAATTATATAAAATAACAACTTACCATTATTAATCAGTTGGTATAATATATGATTAATTATTATAAACGTCAATGGTCACAGCAATCGGTCTTATAAGAGATAATTTTTAAAAAATATTCTGCAAGAGCAGATATAGGTAGGTACTTATTTTTTAAAGTATTTAAAACGTGTACTTGAATAATTGGTAAAAAAAAAGTATTTTAATGCAAACGCAAATACCTACTTTAATTTTTTTTATAAATACATTTTTTTACTCTGAACTGACTAATTGAACCAATTTGTATTGTATAAGAGCATTTTACATAGTTTCATATAGTGTAACTATAAAATACGCGCATATCTTTTCTTTATCGAAGAATTTTAATTTTTGATTGAGCATGGGTGAATTCTCAGAAAAAAAATACATTTTTATAAGGTCTCAATTTTTTTTAGGCGATTAAAATTAAAAATTAAAATAGAAAATAAATGAACTAAAAATAATAAGTTTTTAAAAATTAGTATTTGTTTTTAAATACGGATACTTTGGAAAATGCTTAAAATAATATCCTTTGTCCAAGTCCTTGTTTTAATAGCTTATAAATACGTTTCGAGTAGGTACTCAAAACGTATTTGAATATTCTTCCTCAAATACTTTTACTCAAATAGGTACTTTACACGATTGTCCGGAATGTGCATATAAGTAAAGGCGACCTGCTATAATAGATAACACACGCTTAGAATAAAATAGTAAGATAAAAAATACGCCACGCGTTCGTATGCGAGAGCAAAAGTGAAACGGTACGTCATCCGAAAATAAAAGTCGTAAAAAAATAGTGCAAGACGAACGACTTAGACTCAGACTGCAAGGCCGGCCGCCTAACAGTGCATGTACCTATATACAATATGTATATAATGATAATATTGTTATTGTATAGTAATATATTATGTATATCACTTTTTTAAGACGATAATGCGATCGTTCTCGTCGGGCGCGGTGGCGGTGCTGTACAAAATGTACAATAATACATATTATGATATGCAAATGACCGTGCGTGGGTGACGTTTTTTAGAGTGCGTAATGTGTGTCCGTGTATTAATAATAATAAAAAACGGTATACGCGAGCACTGCGAGCCCAAAACCGCAGAACGACGACTATATAGTATACCTCCCATATCTTATTATGTAGGTATAATATTATGCATGTAAGGTTCGGCCATAAAACACTGCGTCGACGACGGCGATGACACCGACTCCCCGTCCTACGACAATCGGTCGCACGTTGCGTCATTATACTGTCGACGACTAGACGCTTAAAAAAAAAAAAAAAATAGTTTTTGTAATTTAATAAGCACATTTTGTTCACATTATATTGGCGCCGTGGTGATATATATAATACAATGATCGCCGTACCTGCTTTAATAGCTATTTATGGGTACATCGTATACATACAAAGTGCAACAGAAAGACTTGACAAATGAAACGACTTTTGTTCTAATCAATATTTAAACATTTTTTTTTCCAATAACTTATAGGATAAAAAATTATAAAATGTTCAATTTTTACAGCTAAGAATTTAAAATTTAAAACAAGGATTCTTATAAATAATTCATGCTGTAACCAAAAAATCTAAAAAATATATAAATACAGTTTTTTTTACAGATATTTTGAGTTCAAATTTGGGCAAAACCACATACTAAAAATAAATTACGATTTAAGTTCGTAATTTAAAAATATTATTAGTGGGTACTTGCAACTTTTCGAGTACATTATTATATTGTATACCTACTGTATACAAATCACGGAGGTAAAAAAGTCCAGGAAAAATGTCAGGGACATAAAAAGTCCGGGATAAAAAAGTAAGGAAGTCCGGTAACAATATTTAAAATAATAGATTTAAAAAAAAATTCAATGATTATAACTAGGTACTTAGTATCATTACCATCATATACATATATAATAATATATTATAATGATTTCTCAGTTTAATTAAGTTTTTTTATCTTATCTTAAAAAATTCCGGTACATAATATATTTAACCGATATATTTTGTGAATATTTTGGCAAAATTGTTACCTACAAGATTATTTATTAATTTCGTCTGGTCAATCATTTATTAACACTTTATATTAATACTAATTTAAAGTTTGATTGTGCATCATATCATATTTTTCTTTTTACCTAATTATATGTACTGGTTTTTTGCAACATGGACTTTTTAACCTCGGACTTTTTTCTTACGATTTTCTTACCCTTGACTTTTTGTAGTATAAAATGACATTAAAATATAAGTAAAATATTTTTAATTTGAGTAGAATAGTGTAATATGATTATAACAGCTAGATATTGTTAGCTAAAGAAGTACAAATAATAAATAAACATTGCAATCATCTTAGAAATAGATATAACTACTAATAATTATAATATACATACCACTGAGAGCCCAAAAATATTGTAGGTAGCCCCTGAAATTCAGGTTTGCTCACGCCAATGAGAGAGTTTAGAGTTTTCACAGTTTTTACTTTTTCACCGATGTTTAGAATTTAACCTTTCCGCTTGGTGAAACTGATAAGGAAATTAAAAAGTTAATTTCAATCATGGACCATAGTTAAAATTAAAAATATTGTTAAATATTACTGAAAACCTTTTCGACCAAAAATTACAAAAAAATGAACTGTTAATAAGGCTCTGCGTAAAAAAACAACCATCTTATCAACACTAATAGATTGATCAACTTATACCAATTTACCAATACTATGGACCTGCATTATAAATTATAGTACACTTCGATACAACTTTTGAAATTTAAAATGTATTCTATAAAATTGAATTGAATATTATATTTTGTTTTTTGGGTAGGTAACCAATATTTATCTATTTAAAGGTGCTTAAAAAGCGTATAACATTGTTAATTATTTTATGCACCACCTAGTATAACATTATCCAGCCTCATCACCGCCCTAAAATTTGTTTTGAATACTGTAGTCTTGCACTCTTGCGTACAGGCCCACCGTAAGAAAAATAATATCACATATTCACATGTGCAGTATACACGGAAAATATTATAATTACATTTTTCTCGCATCGCCACATCACAATGCGACGTCAAAAAACAGTATATCACAGGCGTATATTATATTTAATAAATAATAATGTAATGCACGCAAGCGAACCGTCGTCGACCCTTTCATCATCCGAGTCCCGAGTTTCCAGTCATCCACGAAAACAACACTTATATAAAGGCAAACGCATATACTCATCGCAGACCCTTTACATATACTATGATGTCATAACACATGTGAGTTATAATGCGTATACAGTTCGTTTTGTTTTTCAGTAATTTGTCCACCGTAGTGACTTGGAAATAATTTATTTTATATAAATATACGCACTATGTCACGATACGCTTTTATTCGCTCATTTAACGCGCGAGCACAATCGTTCTAATTTTTCTTCCAAACCCTCGACATTACATTTAATGTTTTATTAGGAAGTCCGAAAACGGTGGCAGATCCAGAGAGAGGAGGGGCAATGAAGACATGAAGTTAAAGAGGCTCGCTGTTTCATTGTATTGATATATAATTAAGATGTCATAGTTAAGTAATCGTAAATTATTTAAAAAGTCTGTTATCCGACGATTTCGTATTATTGCTAAACTATAAATACATATTATTATAGGTGGTATATTAGATTTTGCCGCTTCCCGCTAAACAATTAAAATTGAGATATAGCTTCAGTTCTAAATAATTATTTTGTGACCAGTGTAGTAGCCACTAGCCGAAAACACATTTCGAGATTGTTTTATTAATTGCCTCACAACAATATAATTCAATAGCTGACATTTTAAAATCACAGTCACAGCGTGACGTCTACGATAAAAGGCGTCTCGTATACTTACTGTAGATAATATTTTGCAGTCAGTTTTGATAATCCTGTAATTTTTTAAACATAATTGTTTAAAATCATTAATAAAGTGCAAAGCTGCAGCCGTACAACGTTGTTGTCGTGATAAAATAGATAGATTTTATCTCAGTTGTAATTGTTTTTTCAGTATGCTTTTCTTCTTCATATCTGGCCTATGTCATGATTCTTCACCTCTAATAGGTTGATTTTTGTCCATGTTTTATACGTATGAAAAAAAATTATAACAAAAAACTGTGATGATATTCCTGTAGATACCTACGAGTATAAGTATAAATATAGTTGAGATGATGAGATGTAATCCGTGTTCCAATAAATACTAATTAAACATAAAAATTCAATCTTTTTTTTATAATTTTTAATTGATATCATATCAATTTATCATTTTTTCTAATTCGAAATATAACTTAAGACTGTTCATTGCCACTAGGTCTTGGTCGTTGTATAAAATTATCCTGGCCATACGTGCAGATAACTTCTTCATCGAGCGCTGCCTGTACATAATATTTGTCCGGCCATTTTATAAAATGTCCAGTTTTCAACTTTGCCCGTACGTGATATACCTTCCACATAAATGCGGCATCGTGTAGCTTATAATATAATGGTAGTAACTCGTATAGCAGCACGCGTACATCGTTAAAACGTCAAACTTAAATATATGTTATCATTATATTATTATAATATACTCTGCAGAGATAAAAGGCCGTGTGCAGGGCATAAGTTATATTATACTTAAAATAACATCCGCGAGGGATGCATATACGCTTATATGCACGCATATTATATACACACACATATATATATATATTATATACATACTATATAGGTAGTCTAAGGCACTCTCTGTTCCCTCTTTTTCGACGACCTTTCGCAGACCGCATATAATATATTATTACATATTATGTATATAAACAAGAGCCGGGACGGTCGTGATAGTTGATTTTACTACAGCGCTTATGTACATATCAGTATTATATGCATTATGTACGACGACGTATTCTACTGGAAGGAGATAACTGACGCAGTGGGATGATGGTTCGCATAATATCTTTATAAAAATATATAATATCTTCGCGTGTTGACTTTACCATCTTATATGTACATAAAATATAATGTATAATGTATGTACGTATATTGTTTATACGAGTTGGTAATTATATTAAGAAAAAACGCGTGTTGCGGATATATACGGCACAAGTCAATAATATTATACGTATAGGTATAGGTATGTGGCGTTTATGTGGTATTGCCGCCGCAAGACGACATTATAATAAGCACAACGTGAACAAAATTATTAGCGAAACTTATTAGTACCATCCACGTGACTGTTTTTACGTTGTTTTTCGTAAATACACTTAAAAATCTAAGAATTGGTTACATTTATTTATTTTTAAGCAAATCTGCGATTTTATCATAATAACTAGTTTTTTATATATTACATTTTTATGGAGTTTACAGGTACTTACAGCAGCTGTAAAAACGTAAAAACTCACTAATGCACTAGAGCCGTAAAAGCACATGTCTACAAATTATCATTTAACATCAATAGACCCAAAATTATTAGATTAGGTACTTACCAGTGTTGTTCACTTATTCCAATAATATTTTATACATGTTCAACATTTGAAATAAAGAATATCAACTTATTATTGGATTTTCCGACATCTACTGTATATACATCATAACTTTATATACATATAGACATGCCTACTCTCGAATATCAATATATTAATTGTCTATTCGAAATCTGAAAATACCAAAAATAAATTAGAAAAATAACAATATTCAGTAGGTACATTCTATTAGTTTATCTTCTATTTTCCTCTTGGAATTTCATCTTGTGAGCGCCATAAGCTGCACTCTTATAATTATTCCACATGGCGAAATCCATCTATCAACTTTACAGTCGCCCCTAACACATATATTGTTATTATTATTATTATTATTTATTACTATTATTCTTCTTCTTATTATTTTTATATTATAACAATACATTTTGTGGCTTACATAGTATTATCGTGTACAGACGATTGATTTATTTAGATATTTTACGATCACTTCAGTATTTCGCTTACCTAAATGGACATTATACAGATATATTATTTTTGTATTTAACACTAATTTATTCTTCGTTACTGCGTAGTGTGTACGGAACATGGAATTTAATTATCAAAGTACCTATAATTGTTATTTTTATACAGTGCAGTAGACTTACTGCAGTTGATCGTAATTTAAACAAGAAAAAACCCAGTCGAAGTTTAATAATTTAAAATATTTCGGTGCGACTGATATAACGGTGCCCAAGTGCAATTAATATTATGAACGTGTCCAAAGTTAAATTAAATAATTTCCCTTAAATTTAAAATAAATGTTAAAATAATTAATCACAATAATGGGTGTCTAATATTTTCATTTTTAAAAACAAAATAAATTTCTTATTTAATTTTGATTGAATTTAATATAATTGAAATGTCGTGCCCTCGACCCTCTTGTGGCACTAGTTACACTAACATTTTATGAATTTAGATACCTGATGCTTCATAATATATATTAGAATACAATATATTATTTCCTTACTCACCAATAATTTATTTCGGTAGAAGAAATTCAAAACACATTAAACATATTATAGACTTCTAATTTTCCATAGGTATACTGTCGAGTTTTTATTCTCAATAAAATTGCCTATTTGAAACCCCTTAAAGTAAAAAATAGAACTTATACAATATAATACTATGATGTTTTTTCGGTGGTTTACTGTGATGTTACTTTTAATACTGCTATGATTATATTATTAAAATAATAACATATTCGATACATTTTTGAGTTTGAAAAACCATTCCGAGAAAAGTTGTGAAACTATGAAAATAAAGAAAGCTTTGAAGAAACTGATAACAATCAGCAGGCCATGAAAATCTAAATAGAAAAGCATCGCTGCAAAAGTATTATAATTTAAAAATACTTATAAATTTGAAATATTCACTTCGCCGCTGATAGTGACGGTAACATAATATAAATTAAATTGAACGTACCATTAAAAAAACCCTTCTACAACGCACACTAGTTGTTACATTTATTGATATTATTATTTTATCTAATTATCAATAGGTGATTGAATAGAAAATATGTTATGAAATGCGGCTATTATATATTTTAGCTATTGTTGGGTCAAATTTAACGAACAATTTTCCATTAAGTTGTACTGCTGCCACTTTCGACAGTTGAATATCAATAGTTATAAATTTATAATATTATTCAATAATTGAAGTATATAAACGTTCATTAGACATACATCAGAGATACATGATATTAAGATAATATTATACAATTAACCTTGAAAATTCGCGAAAAGCGGCTCAGGAAACTGGCGAAACCACAGTGACCTGGGCGTATTTACATAAATAATTTAGCGTCTGGGTTACTGTTGTGTATACTATTATCGAAAGTGACTCACGTCATATACCATTTATACATTACCTTAAATTGTACCTAGGAAAAATAATGATATGTGTTTAGAAATCAAAACTACCTATTCAATCATTTATAAACCTTAAAGTTAAATTTATCTGTATCTTGGATTCATCTAAGACGATTACATGTAATATAACATTATATAAAAAATTAATAAATTATATGTTTACTAACTGATTTTGACTACGTTGGATCCTTGGTTTCTATGATTAAAATTTGTATCTGATAAACGAAAAACGTTGAATTAGGAATAAATTGAATTTTAGGTACATGAAACAAATCCATAGAACTGTACAAAGACCAACAATTATGAAACTTATCAATGCATAAAAAATCAAATTGAAAATAGATCCAGCAACTTTTATATGTCTATAGAATTCGAGTTATGACATTTTTTTTTTAATGGTCAATCAAGTCGATATAATATTACGATACAGTATTAATTTTGAAAAAATTTGAACGATTTTTGAAGTTACATCGTTAACCATCGTTTATCTCTTAAGTACAGCTATTTACTCTATGTAAGATGATTCACCAATCATCATCAAGCATATAAAGATCATAACCAATATTTTCATTAAGTTATGCTTTTAAAATTATGATTTTTGGAATTGGTAGTTTTGGTAATTGGTATGGCTATATTTGATTAGACAAATTATTTTGTGTTTTTGGAAATTTTAATGTATCTAAAATCTATATTGGTATTCAAAAGAGTAATGTCTTATTATTTTCTTATTAGGGGAAACCGTAGGCCATTGGGTGTGGAGTGGTATGGCAGGGGGTTACGTTTGCAAATTTGTAAGTAGTGTTTTACGTTGGTAGTGTTGTAACACGTGATATTGTGTATGTGTGCCGTGTTTTCTCGCTAAAAATCTAGGTGATCACTGGGTACCCATTGGCCATTCGGGAGTTAAAGACGCCGGACGCAGCGTAACTTTATCAATCTTACGCAATTGCTGTCAGCCACTGCACCAAACCATTTCACAGAGTGAGGTTTCTTAGTTATTATTGTGTTTATATTATGTAGGGGGAAACGGTTGATTTGAAACAAGTATTTGTATGTGTTGCTAAAAACTCTGGTGGTCACCCATCCGAGTGCTAGCAACAACGGCCGGTACGTATCACGCTCAGACCGTTACCGCAGATTGAGCGTACAATCGCTCCTCCTCACCAAGCCACCCAATGTTTATGTTATATGAATAATATGCTATAGTAGGTAAATATCAAATAATCAAATAATCAACAAAATGTATGTAATATTATACATATCTGGTGTCTACTGTCTAGTGGCCGATAATAGTTATTAGCAGTTTTTGAGAAGCTACAAAAAACATTCAACTCTCATATTTATTTCAAGATATAATTTCCTTATTCGAAACCATAAACGCAACGATTTTAAATGCATGTTTTTACCTCATCTGTCCGAGTACCAATGGCAATCATTTAAATACAAAAAAAACTAATTTCTCCTAATAGTATTATTTATTTATTTTCCTAAATTATCTTCTATTACTATTATAATATTTAAGCTGTAACCTGCAATACTTAAACCCTGTATGCATATTATAATATTAGTATATTATTATATGAAATATACTTTGAAAAAAATAGTGTCTTTTACGAAATATTATATTGCTGTCAATATAAAAATAGTGCAAAAAAGTACGTCCGTGGATATCTCTTATGTATATCTCTTCATTTTCAAAATATTGTTACTGCAGATGACGTGGTTTGATTTATTGGTAGATTATTCATTATATTATACATACCTATCTCAAGTACGACATGTGAGCATGTGACACTATTGTGACTTAATATATTTTCGTGTTCGACCTACCACTACACACTATTGTCCCACATATCTCTATCACGGTGCAGCCTACGTATGTCATCGCAGAATTTTGAACCCACGCAGAAATTATCTATGTCTGCTGCAGTATGATTATAAATACTGCACGTTGCGCCTTGCGCCCGACAAAAAAGATCATTTGGTATTTATGTATGGTGCAAGGACGTACACTGCATCCCCTCGTATATACTTGTGACAAATTAATGATAATAATGACATTCTAGACATTCTATGTACTAAATTTTTTTGTTTATAGATTTTTTACTGAAATGTGTTATAAACCTTACAAATTATTTATAAAATGACAAATGTTTTCCTATTATAATTTATAAAATATGAAAATGAATAGGTAGTCTCGAACTTAGTATTTATCGGTGACCAATATAATATGCACTATACTGGCTTGGTTATGTAGATACTATTCAGGTACCTAAATGGCTTGGACCAAAACTAAACGTCCTAGAATTGTACAGCGTATTATATTATGATGATATTATTATATTGTTTATTGCCATAAATCTTTTCATAATTTAACCAGTTTTAAATTAAACCTTTTTTTAATACATCCGCATAAGATTACACATAATATATGATATATATTATAATAATATTATATACCTATATTCATATAATATCATCATGATATATGATATTAACGAGTTCATCTATTCGTTTACCAATTACCGATCTCGGTATGATTTAAGATCGAAGACGAAGGTGATTAACTGGGTATAATTATTTATACATATTATAATAAGCGATGGCATATTTTACTCCTATCACTAGGAATACGCGAGGCACATATTTTTCTAAAAACATGATGTGTTTATAATAATCCATTGGTAGAGCGTTTAAATTATACTTCCGTTTTTATAGGTATAAACAATATGATATATAATACTATACACTTGTATATTGACAGGGCGGTTATGATTGTTGTGATATGATGGCCAGTACTAAAATTGCAATGAAACATTATACTGTTTTTTTTTTCGTATTCACGAGTAAAATTGTTTAACCGAAGGACTCGACTTTGAATTTTAAAGTCACTTTCATTTCGCAAACAATAGCAAACAATTATTGTACCCACATCAATGTGTGTATAAACTAATAATAATATGCAATGAGTATTGTATCATAATTTAGAGTCATTAATACTATAATTATTATATAATATAAATATATATATATAAATATTACACAGAAGTAGTTATTAGTACGTAGATGCGCGTTTATAATAAACTATAAATGAGTAAGATTTTGTATACAATAATATTGTGTATTTGTATTTGTATGTGTATTTATGTGCGTGTGTGTGTGTGTGTGTGTAGGTATATACACATATATATCTATAATCGTGTTCAGTGCCGATACTTTTGAAATTTACGTAGACTGACAATGTGAATATAAATTAATAGCTTCCTCAAAACTGACGCGTTGATTACCTCAAGATGTACACTCAAGGTGAATTTTTATTTGAAATTTATCGATATTGATGTAATTTGTATTTTGCATGTAAATTACAAACAATATTACGTTATCAGAAATATCGTACGAGTGCACGACAGTAATAAAACACCTCACTCGATTCAAAGTTTAAATTACTGTATAAGTACTCCTACATTTACATTTATGTAATATTAATTATTGCACCTCATTTTCAAACTTAATAATCCTAAATCTATACGATCATACTAATTTTGTTCAACATTTTTTACTCTTTACTTGGTTACAGTGTAGTGGCTGAACGGGGCTTCCAGGCCTATACCCCCACCCCCGAAGTATCAGTCTCTCTATGCTCGGTAGTACCCCGAGCAATAAAATATTGTAGCCCCCTCGCTGTCTACCCTCGAGCATTTACTCGTTGTCTGCATAGATTTCACTGTACATTTTGTTTATAGACTTGCAACATAAAGAAGATTGCTCGAAAGTAAACGGCACTAGAAATATATACAGAATAAAACCCTGCGGGGTCTTTTGATAATAATAAATAATAACATCTGAATACTTTGACCAAAACGTAGTAAGAACTCTAAGAACAACTACTAAAGCCTATTCAAAACTTGCAGCCTTCTCGCAGGGTCCAGTCTCAGACTGAGAAAACTATTCGCTGAAGGACAATAAATATTAATTAATTTAAAAGCTACACAGGGGCATTAGCATCCTTAAAAATATTAAAGTTTCCTTCTCAGGCTTCAATTTTCACATGTGAATAAGCCCCGCTGATCGGCAGTTATCCGTTGTCCACAAAGATTTCACTGAACCGTCTGTACCCACTATTTTTGTAGACTTTCGGTGCAAAGAATCGCGTTTAAAAGTGAATGATACTAAAACACAATAAAACCCCACTGGGCATTGCGATAATAATAATTGTACCCGAGCACTCTGAACATAATAGACAAAGAACAACAGACTTTAGTAAAGCCCTACCAAAAATTAAAACCTGCGTTCTCGCTGGTTGCAGTCTCCGTTGCAGTGCTGCAGCATGCGTGTCATATATGTATACATACCCTTTCGTGGTTGCTGCGTTTCGTTCATAATATTATTATTATTGTAGAACAGAGTTAATTATTTTCGTGAATTTTTTTTTCACGAAATCCTCGCACGCGTGTAATATATTATACGTGCTTACATCGTACAATATATATATATATACATATTATATAGGTATATATAATAATATTAATCCTGTAGGCGACTCTGGAGAGTTGCAGGACTGATTCACGCGTTCATAATATAATAACACACACACATATATATAGGTAGGAATACGGTGTTCGGTGTTAGAAAAGAGTTACATGCACACACGATGGCATGATAATAACTATCTATATAATATTATTACACGAACGACCTTGCCGAATTCCGTGCGTATACCTCTAATCTGCCATCGTCCCCGACGTATATACACCGAATTCATTTTACAGACACACAGACACAAACCACGTTCATAATATTATATACACGGCACACGTCGTTAGTCTCGCGGTAAACGTGTTTTGCCGTACGTAAAATATTTATATTATTGTAATATTAGATTTTTTTTTTTTATCTCGCGGCGGGCGCGAAACGGCCGCACACGTAATATAATAATATTATATTATTACGGGAAGCGAACGAGCAGCGATCTTCGATCTCGGGAGTCATCACAAACCGCGCGGGGCACGATGAAAAAAAAAAATAATAATAATAATAAAAACGAAATAATTGTACGTATATATAGCTACACGTACCGGTACACAGATGAGTTTCACACAATATCGCACACGGTACACGTATAGGTCTGTAATGGGCATAATATAGCGCATACGCGGACAATGGGTCGCTGATCATCGGCCGCGTATTGTGCGTGTGCAATGTGCATCGTTGCACACAGCTGCAGCTGTAGCTAGGTATAATGTGCGTGAGTGCATCGTTCGGATATTAGGTATTATGATTGATAACGCGTAGGTGCCACGCATTTATTTCGTATTATGTAATACTTCTGTCTTACTATACAGACATAGGACTTTACAATGATAAATGATAATGTTAGTATTGCTGTTATTATTATTATTATTATTATTATTATAGAATGTTCGATACCGTTTGCAAATAGATGTGATATCTACGATTTACTAAATTATATATTTTAGTGAACCACTGTTTAAACTTGAAACGTTCAACGTTGTTGGTTATAGGTATGGTATTGTATGTTGGTTATATGATTAGACCGATAAACTTACAAATAATCGATGGGGCTGATCTGTTTTTAAAAATTATATCCAAAGATGATGCCAGTGGAATATTTGTTCTCTCTCTCTCTCTCTCTCTCTCTCTCTCTGACCCATACGCAGCATACCAAATTTGTCAGATCCAATTTTGTATTGTTAGATATATTTAATACTAGAGTGCATCGACATACGATTAAACTTAAAAGTAAAAATATTATTCAAGGCACCTCATAATATTTTGTTGTTATTTAAATTGTAACGATAGTAAAAAAATGTGTAAATCATCTCATACTGCATTTTTGCAATGGTTGCTGATAGTGATTTTTACTTGATAAAACTTGTTAAGTTTTAATCAGATTGCGTTTTAGAAAAAAAAATATTCTTATTGACCGAGGGACACTACGTTACTGCACCGTACAGGAGCTATACGTACCATACTTTTTTTGCCCTGTATCTATCGTTCATAATTATCACATTCTGATTTACCCTGAATGGCCTGAATTATATCTTTAAAATCTTTGATAACCTGACAAGTTGCAATATACATTTTATTTTAATGCCTGTAAAAAGTATTTAATGTGTGGGTAGATATATCATATACATTTTTAATATTTCATTATTTACACAAATTTGAATATGTTCCTATACTAAATTGTCGGTTCAACAAAAAAAATATTGAAACCAAACCTAACCTTTAATTTTGTTTTGTACCACGGTTGTTGAATACTATGTGTCTATACTGTTTATAATAATCAGTATATATTTGCAAAAATTACAACAAACGTATGGATCATTTTTCAAAATCATGTTTCTAAATTATTATTTGAATTAAAATGTTACATTGATTGCCGACTATATAAACTCATTCAGAAAACAAATCAAAAAATAAATTCGACGATATGACCTGAGGCAATCCAAATTATTAGGCACGCGTTCGCATTACATATTATTATAAATATTAAAATATATACCAGCCACCAGGTATAACAAATAATTACATAAACCATTGATTATAAAAAATACTAGACCTACACTAGTATTTATAATCAGCGATGAAGTTTTGTCTGTGGAAATACGGCATCAGAGCATAATATTATTATATGATGATTCTATTTTCATCCACATTGATCGCGGTGCATGGAACTAAAAATAACAATATTTAAATCATTGTTACTTGAATCTATAATAGGCAGCTGCAGCATGTGAGCTGTAATATATATATATATATATAGGTAAACACTACCACGTAACCTATTATTTGAGAATTTTTTATTTATTTTTTAAGACGCTGCATGTCAATCAAGGAAAACAACAACGACGGTCGGTGCACCGTTTTGTATGTCCGTGTTCACTCGTGTAATGATATTACATTAAATTATTTCTATGTTTATACATTATAATAATAATATTATTGGAAAACATTAATTTGTTTTCGTTTTTAAATCCATCAAGTGTGCATACGAAATTGTGCGGAATTCACGATCAATGCAATTTATTGATTTAAACCGCAAGGTAATGTACTAATGTGTATGTAAACAAAATTATAGTGCATCTATTTTTGTATTATCAACGACGTAACTAGATAGGCTGGGGAATTAGTGGGAATAGTGTAAGGACAAAGGAATGAGAAGACTCTGTCCAAAACGTATTTTAACCACATCTCAGGACTGGAGTGGACGGACGGTACAACTAAATAACTTCCATGTCTTACCCGCACGGTCGCAAATTTGTCAGAGTGGTAGAGAGAATATTATGAATGTTACCGTGCCTATGCAGTATGAGTTATTTATATACTTACGGGTTACATATTATAACTTGCCAGAGATTTAATTAAAAGCTACCAGGTACAGTTGCTATAATGTATCACATATTATTATAAAACTGAGTTCAATTAATAAATAATTTTAAAAAAAAATTGAAGATAAAGTATGTAGGTAACTTATGTAATTATTAACTACCTAGTTATAAAGCCTTGTCCATAATATTATATTAATATTTAACACGCCTCATTTATAAATATTTATGTATTATCGGTTTGAAATAAGTAGTATGCAGATTGCAGTTGTAAATATAGTATTTAGGTTCATTAATATAATAGACTTATATGTATATATGATGTATAATGTGCAGTATAATTAACAAATATTATCGTTGTTTTTTCTAAATTTTCATTTCAATCACATCTCCTTGACGAGAAAACAGATCGTATTTTTAAACCAACTCAGTAGCACTGGGCGTGTGCTGGACGATTACGATTTTTCTACATATAGGTACATATATAATATTATACAGAACGATTCACATTATATTTTAATACGCATTATTTATTTGTGTATATTCGTGGGCATATTCGAGGAAACGTTCGACTGTGATTTCCGAGCGCAAATGCAATATTTTGAATAACAAATTCATTAAAAAATTCCAACACGTCTGTGCTTCAAAATTTATACACATAACCTGTATGTCCTATAGTTTTTCTCGGGAAATTTGTCAGAAGAAAATGATTCACCGTGCTAATTTTTTTGTTTGCCTCGCCTGAAAAAGGTTAACGAACCAGCGGTGTATTAAAATATATGAAGTATTACTGCATTGATCTACAAGCGTTACGGCTATACTATGATAGAATAATTATGTCGTGCGAAATTCGTATACCTAGGTACATACATCAATTAATTATTAATATAAATGATGATTTTGAGTCCTGATGAGTCATATTATGCCAGATATTGAATGAATTACTTCACCTCTGCGGCTCTGCAGACGCTAAGCTCGTGTTATTTTTTTCCTGCAGTAAAATATTGTTGTTTAATATTAATGGTACACTTGTCTTCTAGATTACTAAAGTGTATAAAGTGTATAAAATCAGGTTGTGGTTATATAGGTTGATATATATAGGATGAGTTAGTAAAATGTTTATTTATAATATTATTGTGTACCAATTTTACATGATTAGTAATTATTACTTAAGTCAATAGCTTTTTAATAAAAATTGGCAACTATAACCTTCTAAGTTTTGACGTACAAATAATATAATATCTATTTTATAATAATAGTAATAATTGATGGTAATGGAAATTCGATACCATTATGGGCTTTGAACTAATCGATATATTTTGTCATATTACACATCACTCCCTTTGCATGTTATATCATATAGGTATTATAATATTAATGGGTTTACTATACAAGTCTAAAGACGAACATAGTGTAATTAACGTGGATAAAAAGAGTATAAAATCACCCGTCGAAACGGAATAGTAATAAAATGATTATATACTAAGCATCAAAATCCTAAAACGTATAATTAAAACAAAACAAAAATTAGTAGGTAATAAACGTTGAGCGTTAACACGAAAATATAATATTTTATGATACGGATTTATAATAATATATTTCGGTACAAAGATTTCCACCACCCCACCCCCACTCTATCTTCTTTAGTTGAAATTTTATTGGACACGCCGCGTGAGTATTATTTATTTTTTACACACTCTATACACTTTGCACATGGTTATAATTTTTATATCGTTTGAGTGGATCGCTATGTGAACAATTATTGCGAACTCCCTTCGACTAATTAGGCGGCTATACGGTCATAATACACGCTCACAATACCGTGGTTAGATACCTACGTGGTTACCGCTGGTTAGGTAATCCGGCGTGAGTTTAAACCGCCGAAATTAATGACTCGTTATAGTAAAAACTTGTCGTCATGCGTTTTTTTTTCGTGACGGGTTCATCGTATTGTTATATTGTAAAAATATTATGTTTTTTGTATATAATTAAGACTAATTAGAGTTAATTTCATACACAACGTTGCGTTATCGTCAGTGACCGACAGTGTCGCGCGTTTATGTATGACAAATGACAATATAGTTTTTTTTATTAAAATCGAGACTTATCAGTATGGCTGTATGAGATTCTGTAGTTACTATCTAGAGGTGCGTCTTAGCCTCTAATGTTTTAAAGCAGTACTTCGGTTTCGATTTTCGAAATTTAAACATCAATAATTAATGTATACATTTTTAATGAGCTGTTCCTTAGGGCTTTAGCAGTAAAGTTGTTTGAAGCGTTTTTTCAATATTTTATCGTATTATACGACGACAGTATATTAATATAATATATCGCAGGTTATATCATATTTTATATAATATTAAGTGCTTAAATTATAATTTAAATATGTTGGTTATTTATAGGGGGCGCATAGGGTATTTACCGTCGTATACAATAGCCATTTTGAAAATATTTTATGAAACTTAGGTAGTATTAATTTATTCTGTGAAATCAAGTAATAAAAACAATAAATTACGTTTTAACAAAATAAGCCAGTTATATTTAAGATGACCCAAAATAAAGCGAATGTGCTGAGACCACTGCAGACTCCCCTGATCCTTGATCAACTATTTCAATCGACGCTTTCCGTAAAAATATAAGTGACATGAACGTCCATAAGCGAAACTAGAAAATTTTATTAGGACAGGTCAAATGATAAATATGAAAAATAATTTTAATTACAAAATAAGTTTTTTATTTTAATTTTAAATTCTATTAAGTCAGTATATTATCCAGTCAGTCAGTATTTGGTAAGTACGTGGCATGTTAGGCCTGTCCAGCGTAGATTCGCTTACGTGGACATGTATATTAATGTGTTTCAACAGCAAATGTTACCATTATCCTAATAAATTCATTGGTGACATTCGTTGTAGAAACGTCTCGCTTGGCTCGTATACCAACACTGTGGTTGTGATATCTGCCTACATTATTGCAATCTGGGCGATCTGTAATTCTGGTGAATCGAACGTGAGTCTGCAGCGGAAAAACGAGACACCAGGAATTTCTAATGACGTTTTCTAATATCGGTTAACAGGTGTCTATTATAAAAGACACGGGTGCGGACTACTGCTGTGATTGTTCAGCGAAATCTAATCGATTTGGGAATCAATAATATTACTATAATAACGAGAAAAAAAATCACAAATGTATATTACCATTGCGTCATTTCGGACGAATCGGCGGCCGAGATCGCACAAATGATTATCATATAATATTAATTACACTATGCATACACACATTTCGTGTAATAACATTATACCTGAAAAGTAATATATTAATATTATCCTTCGCGTATTCCGAGTAGAAAAAACCGTCATTACGGGCGGCGGTGGGTTTTACGCACGCGTACAATAATTATTACATAGGTACTATCAATAACGCGTGTCTGCACGCGCCCGCTCGAGGAATAAGGTTAATCCCGAAGAGCACATCGCGCAGATATTCAGCCACAGAGTTCAAGGTTTGCCCACCACATAAACATCATCATCTATACGACGTCTTCGTACCACTATTTCGTACAATATCTGCACTGCGGGACGACCGACGGTGACTCACGGTGTTTTAATCGACGTGTATAAATTATTATTATTCTCATAATACCGTACTATAATAATAATAATAATAATAATAATAATAATGATATAATATAATAAAAATATATTATTTCGATATTGAATGAAACGGCGCGTAGCCGACGGAATTTTTCCGTTGATGAATCCGTCGCACACGCTTTATTAGTCAGCGCCAAACTATTTGTTTTCACCGAGATCATCAGCTACGGTGTATAGGTATGCGTATGCGTATAAAGTGACCAATGGTTTCGGATTTTCAGTTGGGGGGGGGGGGGTCTGGAAAAATAATATTAGCCTTGTATTTCAAAAGAAAAAAATATATTGACTGTATTTTTATTACAATTATGTAATTATCCTATATTTATGTAATTTATATTACTTAAAATGTAAAAGTCAACCGGGAAAGCCAGTTATTTCCCTCAATCGTCTACGATGTAGATATGCGTATTAGTGAATATCGATGGTGGGCTTTCAACATTTTTCTCCGAGAGAGTGGGGAAATTGGCCTGAAATAATATGTATTTCAGCCATTTTTTTTAATTAAAAAAAATGTATTGACTGGTTATTTATTTTTGTAAGTATTAATGTATTTTATATATACTTACTAAAAATACTAATAAAGTATCTGAAAGGAAAATTCTATATAAAAGAAACGAGGAGGAAAATACGTAAAAACGAAGAACAATTTCAAAGCTGAGAACACTATATTCAATGAGCCAGACATAGTTAGAATTCACAAAAGCAGATGGATAAGTGTCACGTATGGAGAGTGGAGAGCCACGGTATATATATATTATATAATATTACAATATGGAAACTAGAAAAAAAATACCAAGACAGCGGTGGATTGACCGAGTTAGGGGAGACTTTGCAGTTTACACTCTTAGAAATAAGAGATGGATAACAACTGGCTAAGGGCAGGTAGAGTCATGATGAGGTGCAGTGGAAGTGGCGATGGACCTACAAAACCCAAAATAATCCAATATAAATATATATTATATAAATATTTAAAATTTATTATATAAAAAAAAACTTAAGATTTTAACTCTGTCAAATGTATTTATGGCTTAAATTTTATTTTACAAAATAAAATAACTAAAAATGGTTGTTCAACATATTATTTTGACCCAGAACCCCCCCCCCCCACCCTTAAATTCATCACTGGTGAATAAACTGTTTTTGTATATAAATATGAGTAAGCCGTGTAGTGTGTAGAAGTTATGAGGCGGGACTTAATTGCAGATAAATCACTGATTTATATGATTGACTATCGATTTTTATACAACAATAATGAGTCAATATTACTATAATTTGATCAAATATTATATTATATTATTATGCACTATTTTGCTATACGTCATACACGCCATCAATCGATATCAATGACGACAACGAGAAAAACATATGGATGGGCGTGATTTTAGAAAGACATGACTTGACATTGTTTATACTAATAAATGATAATATAATATTATAATATATTAATATATGCGAGGTGTCTGGTATACTTGGTACCACACTAAAAACTGTAACCTAATTATAATGTGATATACCTATGATATGAGTTGCTTTAAATAATAGTGTGTATTTTTGCCATGAAAAAATATACTCATGACTATAAAGTTATAAGTTATAACCATACAAGATACAACGTCATCGGGTCCCACTTTTTTATCGAACAATATCAATCAATTAAAATTAAAATTCTATTATCATATCGATTATCAGCGTATATAGCTATAATATAGTCATATAGGCCCTTTATTAGAGGCTATAATAATATAGATCCGGATAGGGTAAACAAGACGATTGCTAAAATTATACGCCTATCTAATCATGAAGGTTGATATAATAATATAGAAATACACTTAGAAGGCTCAAAATATTATTTCCGTAACACTATCACTCAAATATCATACAATACGATATTATAATATTATTATACAGTAGGAGCTTCTGCAGACTGCAATAATCTTGCAATAATTAGTTACGGCCCATTGCCCAAAGCCATATATTAATTATTCTTTTTGAACAAATATACATTCGGTACGCCGAGTAAGTTTATAATATTATTATGTTTATCCCTCGCTGGCATGAGTTCATCAAAATAAAGATAAACAAAATAATATGTGCTTAACTATTAAAAAAATCGGACACAATGTTAATGAATTATTGTTTACAGAATATATATTATTAAATATACCAACACAGCACAGTCCGTCCAAGGTTGACCAATTATTAATTTTTATTTTTCCAGTCAGTTAATGGATTTAAATTATATATATAATATTAATATAATATATTATTTTATGTTGAAGACGTTTTGAACGCCACGTGTAGTGTTTGTCTATATATTATATACAATGAAATAAACGTCTTAAATCTCAGTTTTGTTACACTCACAATAGCGCTCCGGAAGAGACTTGACTCAACTAAAATATATTGTATACAGCTAAGCCCCAGTCTTAAATGTTTAGCCATTAATTAGTTTCATAATTTATTACAATACAATATAATATATTATTATGTACATATTTTGTGCTCACTGACCTGAACGCTTGCAGATTATCCTGTTTGTCGAATGTTTTTTTGAATGTTTGGCGGGTCAACGAAACACAAATTCTGACACGGTCTGTTATATCTTATCATTATGGTTAGTTTACGTAAATCGATAAAAAGACTGCTATGATATTTTTTTTTTTTGTGTTCATCCGATCTGAAAAATACGCGAACAAGAGTCAATAATAAGATGATAGTGGATAACCACAACATTTTTTTTATAATTTATACGGTTCTGTGGATATAACGATCGTGTAGCAGGTAAATAAAAACGATAATCGTTCGATAAGTACTCTGAGTTTTAAAGTGAGTTTATTGTATTTGATAATATGTTCACCTGTTAGAATAAATTATGTCGACGCACTATATTAAATTATAATATTTTGTAGGATGGTCTGCGAGTGACACCACAACGTCCACAACTCACAATAATATACTAATATGATAATAATAATAATGTGTAATAATATGAGCAATAAGTATATACTTAACTTACTATGATAAAATAATATATAATATTATTAATAAATAGTTTCGTAACGATTCACCAGGCGACGGCTCTATGCAACACGAACAACGCTGTTATTATAAGCAGTAAGTACGTATAGTAATGATTATTGTGTTAATAATTAGCTTAATAACTCAAACGTTAATCGGTGGTATACATAATATTATTGCATATGATAATATGCTGATTCTGCGTATAATTATACGGGTGCGACATTGCAAATTTGCAGCCAAATGCTATATTATTATATTACATTTTGGAGAAATCGTGCGCCTACCGAAACACTGGCGAAACGTGTTATAACTTATAATTCAATGTCAGCCGATGATCTGTAAAGACAATACGCGATACTGCGATGTAATGATTATTATAATTTTCTGTTTGTTTATGCAAAACCGATCGCGTGTGTATCATTAACACCATACTATGGTTGACGAGTCGGACGCGCGAAGCTATGGTACTATGTACCACACTAATGATGTATTATGATAATATTAAACCATATTATATTATTATCATAAAAATAGTATACCATGTACTACCGGTTACCATTAACTAATAAAAATCGCTATATTTTATAATACTGTTATAATTAGTTTATACACGCATAAATTATTATAAATTCACCATAAAAAAAAATACTACATGCAGCGTTATTCCTAATATTTGGATTCATAAACCGTGGTAGACATTACCAGTTACTCAGCCTCGATTTTAGTTTACCCCAGTAAAAGTGTGTAGTCCAAAATTTAAAGTGTGCAGTATGGATTTAAAAAGTGAGAGAGTGTGTGCTGGTAAATAAATATAAGTACAAATTAGGTATAATAAATTATTATCCGCTTGCCTTAAGATAACAATATTGTATTGAAGGTGATTTCCTTAAAAACAAGTCAATACATGCATCAAATCATTATTAAATCAAAATAATATTATACATATAATTAAGTAGGTATCTGTTTATTGTTTTGTATTCCATGAATGACGAGTAGATATATTTTTCTAAGTATATTATAACATAAAAATAAAATAACTACAAATTAACTGCAATTGGATAAAAATCCAAAAATCAATATTACTTAAAAATGTGAGGACATCTTTTTCTTATAATAATGATTTGGAAGTGGCGTAAAAAGGGAGTGTTGATATTCTGCATCATCTCAGTTTAAATTTTTAACTACAAACTAAGGGCTTCTATTACCTTCTAAAATCTATAGCATTCTGTAACTTTAAATATTATAACGAATGGAGTTGTACAAGTTTGTGGCATGTTATAATAATTGATGCTGTCAGAAGAATCAGAAAATGTTGATAAAAATAATTTTCAATTTTTATATAATTAGTCCATCTGACTTCCTCGTAGTATACAATACTGATCATGTCGAAGGTTACAATTTTTCCCCTACAATTTATTGTGGATTTTTTGCAAAACAATGATAATCACACCGACACTGCAGGTATATTATATACGATTCATACGGTATCTACACGCAATTGCAGCAATTCACAATGATGATTGTTTGTTATTGTAGCACAGCCATCAAGCATACATCATATTATGTAATATCATATAATATGCCGATGTACTTATGCGTGCATATTTTATTTATTACGTATTTCTACTAATAATTACCATGCCTATGCTTTGTAGTATGTTGTATGTATAGTAATAATTGTTAGTTAATATGCTAGTCAATACACTAATAGTTTCCAACAATTTATATCAACTAAAAATTAAACAAAATAAAATATTTTAATAATTTGCAATAGTACATTATATTTCTGACTTTTAGTTTTCTACTCTTTTCTTGTTGACCACGCTTTTGTATAATCACGTTACGTAATATACTTAATAATTAGTATATAATAATTAATAATGAGTTATTTTTAATTTAATATCATATCTTGATTATGTTGTCCATATATCAAATATCTTATAAAAAAAAAAAAAAACATTTTCAGCGAGGTTAATTTTAATAATTTCAATAATATGTTTTTCAAACACAATTAGTATTAATTTATAGTACTAAACTTCGGTTTATTATTATTTGACATATTTAGTAGGCAGGTATACTTGAACTAACAGACGAGTTCAACTGTTATTTTATTTGTCATGATACTTTTGTTCGTATATACACAGTATAATAAAACTATATTTACTATTGTCCGTTGACGTGCTTTAATGGCACAAAAGTATATAAAAAATTGCAAATGATTATTAATACCATAGGAATATTACATAATTATTATTAATTTTAAAAAATCATCACATACGTAAAGCGTATTGTCATTTTAATATATTATGTAATACTTATTTATAATGTATATAATAATATAAACAATATACATATATTAATTTATATTATATTTATATGACGATTAGAAAACTTGAATAAAATTTAAGAAATTGTATAGAATATAATAACTAAATAATAACTAATAAGCCATTATCATTACATGTTAAAGCTATAATATAACTAATAACTCTTATAAGTCCACCTATTTGGGTGATTAAATAATATGATAGGTATTGTCTTGAAAAATAATTGCGTAAAATATAAATATATTTATATTCGGAGAGAATTGACGTTTAATAATGTTAACACTAGTTAGCAGTACCCTTTTTGTGTGAAATTTAACAAAGTATCGAGCAGATAGCTATAATTGATGTTTAATGACTTGATAAAAATATTCATATATATATTGTCATGGTATTTGATTAACGGCCGATTACGCATACGGAATTTGTGTGTACTTAAAATGGTATAATGTAAAACATTAGTGTCTTCTAAAAATAGTTATTTACTAAAAGATTTACATTTTGCTGTTTGGTGAAGGTATATTTTTATTATGTGTTTTAAAAAGACAATCAATTTTCCTCGTTTAGATCAAATATATAGATATCAACTATTATGGCCATAAGTATGAACAGCCGTATAGTAATAAAGCATCATATCGTGTCCAATTAACTTACTCTTTTATGTGTTTGCAATTCCAAAGCTATGAATGCATGATAATTCAATCGGAGAGTTAAATAAATTAATAATTGCATATACAACGATTTCAGTCAAAACCTTCGGAAGACATTGTGGCGTGTGTAAATACAAATGTTCAAAACCTTGTGCAATATTTCACCTATATATATAATATATGTGTGTGTATGCAGTGTATATTTCATAACAAAAAATGATGACGTTATTATTTACATTAGCTATAATTTAGCCTATACATTGTTGGCTATAACTTGCTATAGGTACCTATAGGGTTCTTGTAATATTTATTATTCTATACACGAATATATGATACGATATTCTGATACGAGTGATGCTAATAGGTCTGTAATGAAATCACTGATTATTATAAACCAACTGTTTTTATTATTATTGAATGCATCCAGGGGGTGTCACATAATAGCCATTATACGGCCACTGCTCAGATAACCAAATAAAATCTTAAGCTTAAAATATTAAAATTCCTTTAAACTTGTAAGTCTTGAGGTATTAATTAGAGAGTTTGAGTTATTTGAATAACTTTTGGTTGCAGACTTGGTTGAGATTACTTAGAGTTGGGTCTTGGCTGGTAGAGGGATACGAGTTTCTTCCTGCATCCTGCTTTTGCAAGAAATTACCGAGTTGTACGCCACAGACGTTGCAGGATGGCTAATTTCTCCCTCGGCATAAGGAATCGGTAAGACATGGGTAAGTGTTGTACTATTGTGTGACCATTCCTATGTAGGTTGATTAAATTGATTCTGGATTCCTGAAAAAGTCTTTTATAAAGTTGGGGAATAGAAAAAATATCAAAAAATAGTTACATTTTAGATTTTTTTGTTCTTCAAAAATGTTGTTTTGTAATGATTACAAATTATGGAAAAACGTTTTTTCAAAAAACTTTGAATAATATAAAATATTGACAAACAATTTTATGAATCTCCATGTACCTATATATGATATGTGCCTATATGATGTCTGCATACGTATACTATTATATCAAACGTACTATGATAAAAGTAGCAACTCTAATAAATCATAAATAAAATGTCAGGATAATTTAATAGTGTGCAATTATTACACCTCAAAATAGCAATCAATTATGATATGTACATAGAAAATATACTATTTTATGGGTGTTAGAGCTGGGTGCAGTACTCTAACTAACATAGGTAGTTTATGGGGCGTATACTCTATTTTACTAGCCATAGCAGGTATATATAAAATATCTTGTTTTCTGTACAAAACGATCAGGAATATTGGACAAACATAACGACGTTATATATTTATTATATACGTTATTATCGGAACACAAATATATACGTCTCATATATCATAGGTACAATCACGTCTTTATTGGTTTCTGTGTATTTTATTATATTATATGATTATGAGATGTATTATGTACTTATATATAATATATTATGTATCCACCTATATTATAGGTGTATTCAATATTGTGTTGAAGAATTTCCCACGACAAACGAAATAAAATTGTCTTTGGTAATATAATGTACGTAGGTAATATAAACATTGTGATTCACCTATAGGATGCTTACCCCCTTTATTCATGAGTAATCAATATAAATGGTTTGTAAAGGATGGGGGCATCATGGTGCTTTGAACATTTTAGTGATTATATTAAAATATATTAAGAATTTCCCAAGTATAATAAATACTTGTTCAAATATTACATATATTTTAAATTTTTGGAAAATCATTTTTAACATTTATTCTCCTTGGCACAAACATTTTAGTAATTCAGAAACTACTCGTTGGAATTAAAGTATGACAATATCAATAACGTTGTAATAATTACGGAGGTATTAAAATGATATTTTTTAAGAATTCGCAAACGAATATCGAAGAGTATGACAGATAAATGGTTGTATTTGTACACACATATAAGTTATACGATATATTACAATATTTATGTACCATTGAGAAACAAGAAAATTAATTTTTGGCGGGGTAACATATTTCTGGAACTGGCCAAACGAAATTCGGCGCTTACGATCGATTTGTCGATTCTTGCCGAAAAGTTATTGAGTGACGCCAAGGCGAACCGGTGTTGTACTCATCATCGTCGTGTACACTGATCACATATTTTTAACAGACACGTCATAGTTGCTTAGCGCAGTGCACGACACCGTCAACGAAGAGTTATTGCTTATAAGATTTTTAATTTTTTTTTAAACAGAATTGAATCCACGTGTGCTAAACATAACTATTTGTTTACTGCGAGCTGCGTTAAACCTGTACTGGCAATGTTTTATTTTCGATACATACGATAAAGTGAAAAGTAGAACTCAGAATTTGATTTCCAGAAGAGCGTCATTGACTTTTGAATATTGCATCACAATTCCAGGCGGCGCGGTGCCGGGCTTACTTGTTTAGTTTTAGCTTTTGAATATTGTTCCTTTTTTAATTAAAAATAAGCTGCCGATTTGTTTTTTACTTAACCCTCCACGGAAAAGGCCATTATAATTTACAAACACTATATTTTATAATATATAATATACAATAAAAGATAAGTAAATAAATAAAGATAAATAAATATAAAGATAAATCTTGTACAATAATTAGTTTTTATTTATTAATTAGCTGATGAAGTCGACTTTTGATTAAGTTGAGTTCTGATAACTTCTAAGTGATGTGGAAATGTACTTTGGTAGGTCGGTATTTTCCCTGGACTTTTTGTATGGGAGGCATTCCGTTAGAATAATGTGTTTGATAGTCAGATAAACTTTGCAACAGATTTTATAGATCGTGCTTAATCGTGTTTTACCGAAAATCAACATACTATATGATAACTGGTTTTTTTACGTTAGCCTTACCCTTAGGTCGTTATAACGTCATACTCCGATGGTTGTTTTAACGAGCTACATCTTTAATTGGCCAGATATTTTCTACGAGACGTGTATATCTATTGTGTATATCCGTAAAAAAATGTTCAATATTTCTGTGGAGGTTTCCTGCAGTCATCCTAAAGGTATGTTATAATATTCGAACACAGCCGATCCTCTCACTCCTACCGTTATAGGTATACTGCAAATGCACTATATTATAACAATTATAATATAATACCGTCATTATTAAATAGGTACTGCGAGATGGAATCCGCTGCGCGCCGAGAAACACGATTATACTGTTCGCATCGACCAGAATATAATATTTTATTATTATCATATTGTTGTTATATTGCACGAGAGTCCGTGCCGATATGGATGCTGGTGAATACTGGATAGTATGGGATACGATATTATAGGTATCATGTGTAATGGTCGGAAAATAAAACTTAGCATCGTCGGGTCATTGCAGAGGTCGGTCGTGATAGATAATGACATGGCGGCGGTCGGTCATTCTCGCTGGCGCATTTATAAATACCACTCGATTCGGCGGCGGCAAAAAGGACGCGCGTGCACCAGTCCAGCGTCACGCATTGACGAAAATTCGAGAAAATTGTGTTTTTCACTCAAACATAACATACAATAGTATTGTAGGCACCTGTATATATGTACGCAACAGGTATGTCGCGACTTCGTCGTTGTGCAGCATAATAGCAATTAGCAGTCGTCCACGCTCCGATGTCGAATTCTGCAGAGTCACTTTGGGATTGATAAGCCATCGCTATTGATTGTATCCATATTATTAAACTATTATTTTGAAATTAAAAACACCGGGTCAGTTCAGTCTGGCTGGAAAATCAAATGAATCGATGCCGTCACTACCATAGTGCAAATCTCGAATTCACCACCAGCCGTATCTGTTGCTGCATGTGCAGATAACCCCAGTGTTCATTATTATTATTAATTAATACTATATTGATCATTCTCGCTCGCACATAAATACATAATATAATTATTATAATACGAAATTTGGCAGGAAAAACGCGCATGCTTCAGTCTAGCGTCATTCTTTTCGAAGATTCTAATAAATTGTGTTTTTTACTCAAACATAACATAATATATTAAATGTATAAATACACGCAACAGCTGGTATGTCACGACATCGTCAATGTACAGTATAATTATAGTCGTCGGGTTCTCTCTCAGATCGCGAATTCAGAAGAGTAACTTTGGAATTTACAATTCGGTAAGCTTCCTTTGCCCATTGATTTTATGCTCAGTGTACACTACTATTTTGAAATGAAATACACCAGTGCAGTTCAGTGTAATAGGAAAATCAAACGAATTCGTGTCGTCACTCCCCTAGTGCAAACCTCGAATTCACCACCAGCCGTATCTGTTGCTGCACGTGCAGATATCCCGGTGTTCATTATTATTAATAATCAATACAGTTTTTATGGTATACAGCGAGAATAAAGAAATACGGGTGAGTTGGCAACGTATAGGTCCCGGTTTCTTTATTTTCTCCCAACAGCAGGACGATAGTTGATGCAGTATACGAGTATACCTATAGCCGTGTGCACATTAAAATATCAAATATTAACTTTTCGTTTCGATCAATAACACTTTTGTAAAGTATATAGCTAGTAGCTACTATATATTATTATTATTGCCATTATTGTATTAGGTATATTATATAAACACACATATTATTTCCGATTTCCCAGGACGAAGTAATTTCATACAATACTGTTTACCTTAGTCAGACGTGTAATAAAGTCAGCACCCATATATTTTATATACGTAGGTACTTTATTTATTATTATATGTGTATTGTATATTATAGGGAATAGGTATATTATAATTTATAAATCACAAGGCGACTATACATTGCAATAAAATGAATAATTACTAGTTGCGCATCATTAAGTTTTTTTAACATGAATCACGTTTTATATTTAACGTAAAAAACGTGTAATTCTTGATTTAACGTCGTTATGATACTGTGCATATAGTGACTGGTGATGCTATTTTATCAAGGATGATACCTGCTGCATCGACGTTAGATTTAATTGATTTCGTTGTGAATGTAATTATATGTGCATCATACGCGTAATCATCTATCAATAGAAGAATAATGCAATAGCATAGTGCTAATATGCACAACTACTCACAATAAACTTGAATTGGTCTGCATATTCCGTGGACCAACTTATTGTTCAGAACTTATAAGAAGTGACATCATCAGAACTAAAAAAATTTCAATAATGATTTTAATCCATGTTATACATCGACACATTATACAAAGAATTATGATATTTGTAATGATTCGAAATGTCTTTGTCATCAAAAATTGTTTGTTAAAATAATATTATATTGCATATACCTATATACTTATTCGATTGACGAGGAAGGCTCGAGTGCAAGTCTTCCGATAGTTCGAAAATATTTCAATAAAACATATTTACTGACAAGTTTTCATCTCCGTTTGACATCCCAAACGATGAGTATTACACTTAAAATAATAACATGGAAACTTGTTCGAATAGCTCCATAAAACTGCTTTTCGCCAATTCCCCGTAAAAGGATTAATGGTAAAAAAATGTAGTTCTAAACGTATTCGTCGATCACGACTATTCCACCGGTACGTGCATTACATTACTGCGAATCGCTTGATATCAATAATTATATGCAACAATTGGTATAATAAGAACGACATGTGTGAAATTGATGAGCATAACGTCGTATATAAATAACGTTAGGTTAACTCAAAATATTAGGAACACTTATAATCTCCAACTTATCGTCAAAATTATAGTCTATTTGCCATCGATCAATAGAATGTTAATTTCATATAATTCAAAAAATAATTTTGATTTTTTCCACGATAACTTAATAATGTTAAAATCTTAAATTTAATAATTGTAACGATACGCTTTTAAATGTTTAATATTTAGATAAGCACATGTTATAATGTATTTCATTTGTTGCTTTTACTAATTGAAAAATAACTGTTCTGAGCCCAAATTGATGGGCGTACACTTATGAATAAATACATAGATAAAAATAAACAAATTTACGTTTTGTTTTTTAATGTTTGCTTTGAGGTGTATACATATTTAAAAATATTTTTAAAAAAGCGTTTAAATTGTTTTATGGTTTGAAATATCGAATATCTAAAATTATCACAAACTGAAATTAAATCTTGAATATTTTGAAGGATCATTTTTCCTCTCTGGTGTATGATATAACTATAATATTCATGCTTTGGTATTAACTGTTTGCGGGAGATATGTTGGTTATTAAAAATAAGTGTGTTTAACTTAAAAGGGGGGTGAAAAAGTTTAAGATATCACCCTCACCGAATTCGCCTGCGTATGTATTAAACATGATGGTTGTATATTCTAAGATATAATACCTGTATAATGTATCTATATAAGAATATATTATATAAGTAGTTACTTACCTATTTTTATTAATTTTTACTTTCTCTAATGGACGTGTATGGTGTCCGACCCCTATTTAGGGTTAGAAATCGGTAAATCTGTTTTCTCGAAAAGAAACGGAGGGTACGGGGTATACACACGTAGCATATATATATATAATATAGATACAGAATCACCCTCTCGGACCTTGGCACGTAAGACCAACAGAATGTATAGTGTTTACTTGAACGTATATAATTTATATATTTATATATATATATGTGTATATATCTTATCTATAGTATATAGTTGCTGGTTTGGAAGTCGTAAAAGACGTGTGGGCTATATCTGTACTCTGAAGTGTACATGGTATATCGTTGTAGCGATACGCCTGTAGCAGGTCCAGTAAACGATTTATTAAGAAAAAACAAGCCTCTATCGACTTTAATATGGGAAACGTAATGAACACGATGCCCGTTTATTAGCATTTGAACAAAATAATAATAATAGTAATAATAGACTGTGGAATGTCGATCTCAAAAAACGATAAATGCGGCGTTAAAACAAATTTCTATTTTTTTAAAATTATGTATCGACTGCCGTGGGCCATTAGCGTAATCATTGGTATATATTACATGTTATTAAAATTATTTTTTTTGGTCTACATTCTATGTTTTACTCAATAAAAGTATAAATTATCAGTTTTTCGGCAAATTGTGTTATATTTATTTCTGATTTTTTTCTAAAATTTGTGGACCACTTGGAAGTGTGCAAAATATGTTTAGGTCATTGATTGTACTCCAGGTAAGTTGTGGCAATTGGTTAAATGCATATTTCACTGTTATTATTTAGTCATGCATATAGGGAAGATATGGAAACACCGACATTTTTTTGTATACAAAATATGCATGAAGATTGAATGGATGCAGCTTATGTAAAGTTGTAAAGGTTTGTTATAAGAGAAAAAAATATATTTCATAATCAAAAATAAAAAATATTCAGATATTTTAATAAAACTATTTTAAAGGAAATTATTTTATGAAGGCGGCAAGGCACACTCGATTTTTGCTCATGTGGCTATACTCGCGTTGTGCTCTTTTTGTGATTTCTGCTCATCTAACCTGCAAACAACTTAACATCAACAAATTATTGAATTATTTGGTACCATATTGAAACTAAACACCATATTTTCTTCTTTTATTAAAAACACTTTTATTTAGGGTTTAGGTTAGCCTGCTATATATAAGTATGACAACCACTGAATTGGAACTTAGATACATCTAAGCTATTAAGTCTCAATTTATTGAGCCTATCATTAAGCCTTAATTAGCTTTTTTACTTTAATTTTGTTTTCAATTTGTTTTTCAGCAGTATCTTTCTCATAGTAATGTTTTATCAGTAAGGTAGAAATAATCAACAGAACATCTTAAGGTTGCTAAAATACTATTTTCCTGGTTAATTTGCTATTTATTGTAATAAACGTAATCATAATTATATCATATAAAATGATTCAAATATTACTCCGTTCAACTCGTACTTCATCGCTGCACGTTTGTGATCTTCAAATACAATCTTCAAAATCAGAGATAATCAGGTGATAGTATAGTAAATGGTATTAAATAATAACAATTTCAGAATAAATCTATAGATTGTTATATCATTTTTAAATGTGTTAGCTTTGAACGCATGCGAACATTTTTTAGCTTAGGTGAGGTAAAGTAAAACTTAGACAACTTTAATTATATTAGTTTGATAATACGATCTTCGAGAGCAGTTAATACTGGAATCAGCAAACCAATATATCTACTTCTTAACGGATCACTGGATAGAATTAAGTATAAATATCCATAGCCCTTTTATTCAAATGGTAGATGGACACGGGTTGCTTCATCATAACTAGTAGGTAAGTATATCATATTAGTTTCCTACAAATTCCAGTGATTAAATGCTGATCACACGGCGTCGTGGATAGGCAATTCGGGTACATGGCTTTCGAAGGTCCTTTTCCGCGGTATCTCATAAGTCATAACACTATATTAGTATATTATGATATATTACAATTATTCTAAACCAAACGAAGTAAAAATAAACCTTCAGTGTTTCATACCTATTAATATTTATATGCTTCATCATCTACATCACAGAATACAATATAGGTATACAATAAATTATTAATATTAAATTAAAACTGACGCTTAGAATATTTAGTAGACCGAATTCTGTAGGTAGTTGTACATTTTTCAGACTATACTGTATTCATCTCATCACCATTCATTGCATCTAAAATTTATCTTACAATGACCTAAAATCTAGTGTAGGTCGCGGTTTAGACATTTTGAAATAATTCATGAATAGATTAATTATATTAAAATGTTCTATAATGGTGTTGACTTTCAACTGAGCCTCGTTTAATGTAGCCAACGGCGTATAATATATCAAGAACAAAATTGCTATTTATTAAAATTTGTATAGTGTGGTATCTGTATAGAATGTATTGTTTATATATTTTTTCAGCAATCGGTATTGTGTTTAATAACCAAAATTAAATAATTCGTCATATTATTGGATATTGCAGCGAATAGAAAGTAAAACGTACCAATAAATAATTTTAAAAATAATTATTGACACTTTTTATTACAATGTCTATCATCTTGAATGAGACTGACAAAAAGGTCACTGGGCTCATCCAATATAACAGTGACACATATTGATATTATACGTGTATATTATTTATATTATTTTTTTAATATAAACAGCAACATCGCCTATACTCCTATATAAGTTCACCGACAATACCGATGCAAATGATGGCACAACAACCTCCTAAATAGTATTTATCATAATATTATCATAATATATAAACATAGCCTCTAGGAAACTCGCTTCGGAACGTCACTTAAGGTACTTATAAGTACATCCGTTCTGCTGTGTCCACAATGCAGATAATATAGATACTCAGTCTGCAATGTTACATTATTATAAGCTCATGTGATTTTTATACTTAAACAGTCGGTCGTTCGGCTTCCGATTTGAAGAATTTTTTTACACACGACACGGTCGGACTGGTCGAAGCACCGCTGCGCTAAAAGGGTAGGCGGCGGTCACGGCAAGGTAGTTAAACTGCACCGCGGGCTCGAATTTATATTGCACTCCCGCTGCAGTTGCACGTTCGGATCGTTCGATACGTGCATAAAGCAATGGTGTTTATGATCTTTTTCTTTTATTTTACAACACTAACAAGCGCTCGAGATTTAATGGGCTCGTGCAGCAGTTTGTTTTTTCTCATTTTTCTTGTATTTCTTTTTTTTTTTTACTCCGTCCCGTCCGCGCCCGGTCGTTTACGCTTGCGATATAATGCCTATGGTTTAATCTTCCCTTTCCACGACATAAAAACAGTCGTTTTAATTTCTTACTAAACCTTTTATGTGTACACACTATACATGTTGAATATGTAGGTGTTTAATGCCTATAAATGTAATATTTCAGAGCGGTTCTTGAACTGTTTCCACGGGAACCTGAAAATAACGAAAAATTTTTATTTCTTAAAAAACACCAACACATTTTTTACCCCAGTTCTTTTGAGACAGTCCTAATTCTGTATGCCTGTATGGAGTGGAAAAGAATTTGTGTTGCGAAAAATCCGAGTTTTTGGGATAGACCTTTTTTAAGGTGGAGGCCGAATGATGGGCTATTTCCACCAAAACATGTGCTGCAACTCTTGTGCATAGGGCTAGGCACCTTTGCACAGTTAGCCCGTGTTGTGTGGTTTTAAAAATGTAATCTCTTCGCTGATCGTTTAGGCAATTCTTGTTTGATGATCAAGACTACACACCAGTAATACAATACGTTATAACTCGGCTACCAGAGCGGCCAAGTCGTTGCGCACCGAATACAAACCGTCGAAGAGTTAATGAAAAAAACGTATGATTAATTTTGAGTAGAGTTGGTTAAATTGAAAAAAAAAATTGAATCTAGAGTTAAAAACCTATAGTGAATTCGTACTGGACTAAATTAAAAAAAGAAATTATTACTATAGACTGCCACACTATTATCATTGTTCATAGTTCTTTTCTTTTGTGTTATTTACTTTGGTCCAAAAAAATATATAAAAAATATTGATTTTGTGTTTTTTTAAGACCGCGGATTATAGATAATATAGAGCTCATTTATATAAACTTTTTAAAAATTTACCTAATTATCAATATGTGGATCAAGTATGTACCTAATCAAATAATAGTTAAGTACGAGGTTGGTTGTGGGTAAAGATGAGTATAATATTATACTTTATTGTGTAGTAGACAAACGTGACTGAATGATGACATTAGTGGGGAGACATCTTGTTTGTATATACATATATAGAAAATAGTCATATTATTATTATGTATATTTGTTATCATAAAAAATTGATTTATTCATTGCTCGACACATACTTATTGAAACGCACTTACATAAGCTGTATCGTAATATTCTCGTAGGTATGTACCTAAACAACAAATATGTGTTTAATAAAACTTCCACATTGCGTGTGCATAATCGCTTCAACGCCTAATTTGTAATCGTCAAGTATACTATACGTTTTACGAAAATTATTACCGTGGGGTTGTGTTTGCCCGGTAGGGGGGGATACGACACCCATATCCTCTCCTCTTCTGTAGTAATTGCGCCACCGTGTACGACGGAGGTCGGCAATTAGCAATGCGGTTTAATCATTTTTTTTTTGTTATAATAATACATACCTATGTATTATGTATATCGAATGTAATTTTTTTCATCTGAAAAAGGTTTTTCACTCGCGTTTCTTTATTACGCGACGGTAATCTCAAAAGTTCGTTGACTCACATACAGCCTATTCCTGTACAGTGTATAATATAACATGACGTAATCTATATACCGTGAAGTTACTCGGCAGCACTGCTACAGTAAATACATAATATATGCCCGGTCGCCCCCCCTCCCCCATTCGGGTGCGTTTACGATGGTCTCCCGTCAGAAGTAGCGCTTCGTTTTTAATTTTCCTTCTATCACGTACACGGGATTTTGACGATCGTCTGATGACAGCATCTACGAATTTTTACTTTTTTCTATCTCGAATTTTTCTTCTTCTATTTACACGCTTGTTACACATGCGTATAATTAGAAATAATAATAATAATAATATGTGACACGACGGCCGGACGAAGGCGACGGCTCATCATCATCGTCATCGTAATTATAATAATAATAATAATAATAATAACAACGATATTATGATATGATATAAATCATACCATTACGTACGTACGAGATAATAATGATGATTCCCGGTGACGACTGCAGCGAACTCCGAAGGAAGGGCCCCGTCTCAGTTTATTACAACGTAATACGTTTATAACAATCAAGAAGGACTTTAATCTCGATGCATCTGTGTGTATTTGTTTTATACATTTTTATTTATAGAAACAGTTTCGTTCCGCTCTGCCTGCAACTATCCTGCTGCAAGAAGAAAAATGATAGATCGACGACAGCTGGAGACGCTGCCGCTGGAGTCGCAAGTCACCACTATTTGGGTACCCCCGCGATGTACACGTGCTCCCGTGATTTCAACAATTCATCTCGTTTTGTGTGATTTAGAAAATAACGTATTTTTTCTAACGTTGGACTTGCGTATAGCATTTTATAAACAATTCATAATACAGATTATATGAATATTACCCATGTGGCCATGTCAACTGCAGAAGAAGAGTTTTATAATTTAGATCATCTAGTGTGTCGATTGATACATTTATTTTTTAAGCTCTGGTAACTAATTAATGTCTCTGCGAGTAATTATAGATACTATATGTATAATATCAAATAGGTGGGTAAAAGGTAAGATTTTAACAATACTGATGGATATGCTTGGTCGTCGCGGTGTACATATTGCACATTTTTTTTATAAATAAGGTAAGTAATCTGTATTATATAGGTATGGGTGCGAAACTAATTTTTAATAAACCCAAACATTAGTAGTTATGTATAGTTTATAATTTGCATATTGTTGTTGTCATCGTTGTAATAATAATATGATACATCGAATCAATAGTGCCTGTGAAAATGACCTGCAGCCCGAGGCCACTCTTCGTATACATAACCATCATGCCATTGATCTTCAACCTCGCGGAGTTGTCTATTAATAAGTGACGGGAGGGAAACTGTTTTTTTTTTTCATCTCATATAGCTGACGTACGAGCAAAATGTAAATGAATGCAAATTGAGGTTACCGCGGTAATGGAACTCGCTTACTCGGCCATATAATATATCGAATGTGCATTCGTTATATATATATATATAATGTGGATATTGTGCATACGTATACGATTATTCGTCCAATATAATATAGGTGCATATATATATATGTGTGCGTGTGTGTACACCGTAATATATAGGTACTCGTGTATATTATTGAGCTGTTATTATAAATCCGTTTATTATACGGCGTCCATTAATGCGTGTTTCTGTATACGGAATACACCATTCTGTTGCAGCAGGTATCGTGATGCGAAACAAAAAAAAGCCGCCGTTTTACTGAGAAAATGGACAAAGGCACTTAAAACAATCAATTGCACGACATAGTGTAATAGCTGTAATATAATAATAATAATAATAACATATAATAATAGATACACGCAGGCCTCAGCCTCAGCGTGTATGTAAGTGCGTGTACCTATCTCTCTATATAGCATCCCCAGACGAATGTGAAAATACAATAATATGACTTGTTATAAGTTATAACTTATAGTACAATGACATTTATATTATTCGATTTCAAAGACGGCTAATATAATGTGCTGATCGTAAAATCGTTAAGTGAATCAAAATCACCCATCTCGCAAGACAATTAAATACTTATTTATATACGTCGTGGTACCTATATATATATAGCTATGTAATAATATGAATGGAAATTATATATATGTGTGTCTATATAAAATATGTCATGTGAGTATATTATATAAGATGAATCACTGTAACAGAAAGACCTGACAAATTAAATGACTTTTATTCTAATCAATATTTAATATTTTTGTACATAGTTTAAGGACGATTGGGCTACAGGTACGGTGTTTTTTATTTTTTTAAACTGAAAATAAAAACAATACATTTTATTACCAAAATATTTTCTGGAACAATAGGAACCAGTAAATATGTAAAACTAATTTAAAAAAAAATTAAACACGTTTAAGTAAGTTAAATAGTTTATTTTTTATAATTTTTAAAAATTATACAAACAATTTTTTCGGGAAATTAATTTGAATCATTTATTAGGTATCCGTATAGTTTTAGTACATTTTTTCACAATTTGCTCATTTGTCAGGTTTTCTAGTTACATCTTGTATAATATCAGTATGAGGTATATACTTCAACGAAATCATACAGATTCTTAACCGTTTTATCATTATATCAATCGAGTAGGTATATTAAATGAGTCATAGGTAATGAATATGTTGGGCCCGAAAATACGAGGAACTTCCTCCTCCGCCTAGGATAATCTATAAAAAAAACTCCATTTAGAAGACGAGCATTGACTTGCAGTGACTGACACGCGTATTATAATATTATATCATCCTATGAACTATGCACAACTTGCGGAAAACAATCTCGATCCCGACTCGAACCCTCCGACGCTATTATTCTGATTAAAAGTACTCGACGGGAAACGCGTTTTATAATAATAATCATTTCACTTCCATAATATTATAATATTATTATTATCGTCGTCGTCATCTCTATTGTATTATACGTTTGTACACGCGCAGGTGGTACCGACGATAGTCGTACGCGACTATACGGTTATAAAAATATATAAAATATGTGTATAACACGATGATTTGAATAAATGTTCTCGGTAAAATGCATGTAGGTATCTATAGTCTATACTTGTAATAGACTTGAGTTTTTCGCAGTATTGTGCCTGTAGGCATAATAATAATAATAATATTATCTCTCCGACTATACGTCGCAAACCTCCCACCGTGATAATGCAGAATACTGCAGTGTCTTGACCGACAAAATAATAAATTTGTAAAAGCGACACGTTGAACTTTAAAAAACTAAGCGTGGCCCGCTGCAGCGTTTAAACGTATAGGTATATACCTCAACTATATTACGATGTACTATGTATATATTATGTTATATTATAAACGTTTTATACGATGCATAATTTGTGATTGTCGGAAAATGTACATTTTCTTACGTCTACAACTGTACGTCGTATATTACACTCGATGTGTGTAGTTATAGGTATATTATTATGTTTCAATGTTCCCTAGTATCACATGATATACATTTGAATAATATAAGTAGAATGTTATAACAATATTTATAAACAACCAATATTGATGTCTGTTATTATTATATTTTACAACATTTATGCCGGGTTGCAATGAAAAATGTATTGATAAAATGGTTCAATAAAATGTAGTGAACCAATCACGGATCACTAAATCCTGCTTAACTGTTTAAAGTAACTATTGGCTCACTATTGATTTGTCCAACTTTTAATAATTGTTCATACGCAACCTGACCATGGTATACACGTTTTAATAATATTATCTAAATGTAGAATATGCGACAAGGAGAGAAGAAAATTCCAAATATCCGACTACCTAGCCAAAATACTCAAACCTGAACCCAAAATTACGTTCCTATTTAGCATTTGAACTTCTATTATTCAGTGTTATCATTATATATATAATGAAATATAATATTTTAGTATATAGTGTTTTTCATTATTTGTTATCAATTCCTAAAAAATGTAATTTCGTTATTATCATTAATTAAGTACTCATGTAATTTATAAATTATATCTGAAGATGCCGTTTGCTTATAAAAATATCATCACAACAATATTGTAATAACATTACTAAAGTATTTCATCCTCTGCGCTATATTATAAAAACAATAATAATATCAAGCCACTCTACCAATTTATTTTCGTATTTGACTTTGTAATAAATAATATAGAGGTGGGTATACTCGTAGATATCAATTATAATATTAATTATATTGTTATTATTTATTTGTTTAAGAACTTCGACTTTCACTCTGTGTAAGAATGTGTATTATAGTCGTTTCGTTAAAATACTTGCAGTTTCCGCTTTTTGTCCATACTCACGAGTGTGAAAGTCCCGAAGAATTTCAGCTTTAATTAGTATTTATAGTGCGCAATTAAATTTTCGATTGCAGCTATAATTCAATGAAAGAACCGTCAATGAACCGGAACATACGTGCACCATTGTCATCTTTGTGATACTCATAATATTTTAATTATATTATGTATATTGTATTATAATGTATGATAGTCGCGTCTCGTTTTACCAAAACACAAAAGTACACAACAAATACTAATTGATATTAATATGAACTTAGAATCTATTATCAGTACAATACCTAAATACTTGTACATTTACATGGATATACCAATATAATATATATATTGTATATTATTATGCCCTCCACCATTGATTATAAATACTATAGTATTTTTAATCAATGATTCTTATAGTACAAACTAAACCCATCAAAAAAAAATATGTATTAAACGATTTTTAAAATAATTATATTGATGCGAATCTATTTGAAATTGGAAATATTAATGATGATGATAAATTAGACCCTCATAAATTTAGCAGCACTGTTATCAGTCAACAGAGTAATAAAGAAATAGTATAATAAAGTACTAAGAAATAAACTTGTCCAACAGATTTCCCAAAAATGTGTTGGACATTGTGGGCGAATTTGTTGCAATTTATGTATGCCATGAGATCTTTAGACACTTTTGTGCTGCCAGCTCTACTCCAACAGCACAACTTTTAATCAGAAAAATGTTACCCGAATAAAAAATGTTGAGCTTAATTTGTTAAACCACTACATGATTTTGTTGGACATAATTGTCGACGGTTTGTGGTGTAACTTTATGAGAATGATAATTTGGAATAGTCGCATAGGACTATAACCCTATCAACAGTCTGATCAGTTGTGGGACTAAACAATTTTTAGTTAGCTTATTTCCCTAACCCTCTATTTGCGACTTGATTTTATAAAATCATCTAACAATTGCAGTGGTAATTTAATAATACAAGTTTAGTATATACAAAACTATCTGCTAATTTTTGTTTAATTAACGAGTTTGAAATAAGAAATGCACATTTTCAAAAATACGGTAAAGGATTTGCCGGTTCACCACATATCTAATGTATTTATTTTAAATAATTTACATGAAGAGGCATACTGTGGATTTATAGGACATTATAATATATAGGATGGTGGTTGAATATCGCGTTCAAACGGTATATTTATTATCACCCCCTGTGATAAGTCTAAGTCTGTTTCACTTATAAACCGAAAGGTATACTCAAAAAAGAAACAATCTATATAGTATGTATGAATTATTTGAATTCCAGCACGCCTTATAAAATGTTATCAAACAATACATTAATCCGAGAGCGCATTGTTTTTTTCAATTTCACGCAAAAACGGTTAAAGCCGTTTCCAGTAAATCCTTCCAGCCAATAGCAATTTGTTTGGATAAACTGCACACAACTATCGTATTTATTTATATAAAGCAGAAAAATACGCGAATATACGTATAATATGTACCTACACCACTCCGGTATTAGGGACAGACAGAGAGTGCTAGTGAGAGAAGCAATCGATTTTTCTTGCAACTCTTCTGAGAGATTTAACACACCGTCGTATATATATTTACTGGTTTCACCCTCGGAAGACTTAATAACCTTATCCGGGCCCACCGACCCTACCCTACCCTGCCACCGAACCGCCACCACCGCCACCGCCACCGTCATTTCACCCGACTCTCGGCCATCAGGACGTCCATCCCGCAGTAATCCGATTAACAGGCCGTCCGCGATAATAGATTATTTTTATACGTCTGTATGCCGAGAAAGGGGAAATATCCAACATAATGTATATATATATATATATATTATATACATATACACGCGCGGCTACTTACAACACACATATACACACCACCACCCCCAACGCCACTAAATACAATAATATTTTTTCATCCCCTCCGTCTCAAAAAATTTTGTTCGTATTGTTGTTGTTTGGTAGGGCGAAAAGTGCGCAACGCGATTACGCATATACTTCGGTTCCACGTCTTCCCTATTTTTCGCACGCCAAAATTCACGCACGGATGGTTCGCGGATCGCATTCGATATCTTTTAATGACTTAATTTATAATATAATAATATTATAATGTGTACACGTGTAGTCTACGCGTACGTGCGCTGTTGGTGTATTTTATACTGTGTAGCTGGTAAGGAAGGCATATTGCTTATTCAACGGAGGACCAACGACATGAATCGATTCGTCATTACTTAGCTTCAGTGACTGTCCGTAAACCGCGATAAAGAAAGTCCATTATATCAGTATATTGTTTTGATTGTAATTGTTTCCAGTGAAAAATGTCGTTACTACACACTCATTATCATTATTTCGAATGGGGCACTTCATTGTGCATCTGAACATAATTTTCATTTTCTTTGTTAAAAATAAGTCGATTATATTATTGTGAAGTAACAACGCGTCGACCACGTAAATCGCTCCAGTAGTAAGCACCAAATAGTATTTTTAACTTTCAGCCTCCGCAGTAGTAGCGAGCATCATAATATTTCATAGAGTTTGAAAAACCGTGTCATTTATCATAAATAACTTATAAATGATATTTTCGTGATGTGTTACAACGTACTATATTGTGTTATACTGTGTTGTACAATTACACATAGTCGAAAATGAAAAAACTTAATGATATAGTAAGGTGAGTGATAAGGCACAATATAATTTTAAACATCGACTTTATAATTATTAAGCTAAAAATGATTAAAATAAATAAATACGAATTCAATTACACCTAAGTAATGTATTGTTATAAACAATAAATTAGCCATTGAGAACATCGATGTAGAAAATATTGAAAAATGTCTCAACTTTTGTAAAATAAACTATTATTCAATAGTACATTGTGATATAATATTGTATCGAATAATATCTAGTCAATAGTGAATATTTGTAATCTTCCTCGTTTCGATGTCATTCGTAATATCAATATTGCCCCCTTCAGTCTTAACACAAAAAACGTCCGATGAAACAGTTTATATATATTTAACTGCATAATATAATATCTATATTTTATAAATCAAAATTGTTCATGTGGTTTTTCTTGTGTTGCATTTTAATAAACCAAAATTATTATTAAAAGTTACCAGATTTACTGTGATGGCAGTATCCCCCGATTTCAGTGTTAATTGAGACGTTGACGTTGAATCGCATACTCGTTTATGTATTTATGTGTAATATGTAAGCGCTTTTTTAATTGGTATAACTACATATAGTTAATGTATTTTGTCGTAAAGTAATAAGAATAAACAAGGAGGAAGGTAAAAAGTAGGTTATCAGTTATCAGTTATCACTCTGCTGTCTGCTTAGGTGTCGAGTGGACCTCATCATCGAGTAAGTGGCTGTAAAGTATGTGTCAATTTTGAATTCAATGAATCATTGAATATATCTATATTAAAAACGACTCTGAGTCAAGTCTGAAGTCTGCTATCCTATATTGCCAAGTTATGATTTAAAGTGTCAACGGTTATACATTTTTGAGTCATGCCTATAAAACAACATTGATTACTGCTTTTTACTCTTTTCCTTATATTATTTTTTGTTTTTCACGATTATTTGGAAAAAAAACTTATAATTATTTACTTTAACGCCCTACCATATTGGAACTGTTCTCAAATTCGAGATGTATACAGCAGAATACGCAGAATCGGCCTGTTCTATTTCCGTAGATATGGATCCAATTTTCTACCAGAAACCACTCTCAAAGTTGATAATCTCTGCATTAGAAATAGTGTCCTCCGACACGTAAAAACACATATCAAGGTAAAATCAATATATTCATCAATTCGCTAAGAATCTTAAACATATTTTGAAAACCTTTACTGCTGTTACAAGTTTATAATTAAGAAGGTATAATGAATACTGATTAGTGAATATACTCTGGAAGTTGTCTTAAAATTGTTTTAAATTAAAATCAAATACCTTTAAGTATGTTTACAATATGTGTTATATATAATTGAATTTTTGGTCAAAACGGGGTCCGTTAGTAATTTTTTTCTAATTTATATTTTTTAAACATGAATTTAGATTTATAATTCTTACTTAAATCAAAGAGAATCAACAAATATTCATGATTAATAATAATATAGATTTTGGTTTACCTAAACTTAAAATTATAGAAAGAATTATTGTTTTCGTGTATCCAAACACCAAGAGATCTAATTATATAACTACTTGAATTCATTATATAGGACACGTATTCAACATTTTTGTAAATATTATAATTCTTCTACAGTCAAAATATATAATACGTGTCCTCCTTCAAAAGTCTGCATAACTAGATGGATCAGTCGGATACGATTATGATGATGATTAATACTGTGAGTCACTTTGCTTATATAATAATAATAATAATAATAATATTAATATATTAAATACCTACAATATTGAATGTACATTAGCTTAACTACCAACTAGGGGAACTTACCGACTTACCATCACTTCATAGATACTTTAGGGCTTGGCATTTAAAGAAAGTCCTTTGAAAAAAATCGTTGTCTTGATTTCAGCTAGTGTATATAATAATTATATACATTTTATATTATATAAATTATATTAGTACTTTATGTTATATATGTATTACTTATATGGTACATGGTTATTGGCTATCCAGTATTCGCAAATAAAAAATAGTAGCGACTGCCGACTAGTGACGCACAAAAGCTTAAAATATTATTGTTTTTTTTCTTTCGACACAAAATCATTTCAGAGATCTAGCTATACATATTATATTGAAAGATAATTATCAAATAGATGTTATTTGATATTTTACATGTTAATGATATTTTAAAAGTATTCCCTTCTAGAATTTATAGAATATTTGTATTTATAGACTATAAATACAAACGTAATATAAAAATGTCCTAAGGTACTCGCTGTATTAAATAATAATCTATTGGTATACCTTCTCAATAATTTGTCGTTTACATTTGATTTTTGAGGATTATTTTTTAATGTCGAGGTTAACCCGACCATTTGACTCTATATTAATGAGTCATTTTAAATGTTTACTTCAAAGGACTCTCTGTTACCACTAAATTCTAGTTACACATTTACACTCAAGAAGAAGGGAGTGGAGTGGATAAACCCCAGGTGTCTTAATTTGATCTTCAATTTTCCATAGTACCTGCAATAATTACTAAAACCGTTCATGCAGATACCATAATATAGATGCCCACTGGCCAGAGGTATAGCTACACAATATACATAATAATTATTTCATAGCTTTACATAATAAAACCGTATAGTAGTTTAGACAGTAGTACCTACTAACTAGTAATAAACAGCAAAAGTATTACTTTATGATTTTAGTACAATAATCAATAATACCTACACATAATTCTTATATCTACATCAGTGACGTGCGCTTTATGTAGCAATGATAATATCATTGACGCATTTCACTACACACTGTGCTTGTCAAGTCGACGACGCGGAAACTAGATCGTTAAGTTTACATAGTTCATAAAAAATTATCGAAACACGTGGAGTATCCGAAGAGGAGAGATAAATACAGTGAAAAATAGGTAGGTACGATCATTATCATAATTATCACATACCTAGTATCGCATTCATAAATCGGTCTAGACATAGCAGTATACTACCTACCATGTAGTTTATTGATTTTAAACACACGTGTAAACTGTACAAAATATATTTTATGTATTACATATAGATACCTACACTATAATATAGTCTACTATATGATGCATACTGCAGAGTTTACCTTAACGTGCTCACGATTTTGGCAGAGTAGTTTTTTATTCTTCTCCTCTCTCTCTCTCTCTCTCCCATCAAATTTAGCAATGTATACTGCGGAAGTGGCGAATGAACAGGGTGTTCAAAGATGTTTTCCGTGGGTGTATTGCACATTCAAATCCTTTGTATATTATATTATTTAAATGTGCGGATATCGTATTATAAAAGTATTAATTTATCACTTATTATACTTATGAGATATGATTTATGATCACCATGTACAGTACTTTCAGGGTCTGCATTTAATAAACTGTTTATGGTTACTTTGTAAAAGAGATTAAACGTTTGGTCGACATTTGTTTCGCCTCATTTTCAGTGCATAATATTTGAAAATGATTTTAAGCACACTAAATAATTAATACAATTTTTTTTTTAATATTCGTACTTAAGCATAGTTTTAATTTACTTAAATTATATTTTAGATTGTTTTAAATGAATAAAGTGTTGTATATAAGTTAAACTAAGTAAAAAAAAATTTTTAAATTACATACCCTCTATAATGAATATTGACTAGATATAATATTAAAAGAAAATATTTTAATGTAGGTATAATGTAATTTTAATCACATAAACTCAAAACTTTAAATAAAAAATCAATTCTCGTTTCTTTAAAATTTTAAATGCTCAATCTATAGAAACTTAAACGATATGGTAGATATTTTAAAACTCAGGCCATATAGGTTCTAAATAAAAAATAAACATAGAATATTGACCGTATACTTTACTAGTTTATTATTTATAAGCAGCCAAAATATAACTAAGCCAATAAAGTAGGGAAACTCTGACACCATTGCTCTACGAACTATTCTATAAACTTTAAAAGTAAAGTGCGTATAAAGTACAGACCTAAATAATATATTATAATATATCGATTCAATATAGAAGGTTAGGTACAGCATAATATAGTACATGTTAAAAACTTCAGTGTTCAAAGTGAATAAAAACTAAAAAGTTCATTACGATTGAATGTAGTTGATTTTTTTCAGCATTCTCTTTTCAATGAGTTTGAGATGTCTACGTATAATTTAGTCTGAAATTTTATTTTTTGTCGCTCTTGATATCTTCACACGTCGTGCGTCTGTCGGTAGTGATGAGTCTTAATTTTTGAAAGTGTTGCTTTTCAACTAATCACAACTATAATAAACCTATGTTATCGTGTGTGTATCTGGCAACGTATATACAGCTAGTATATACACTACGAAGAGTAAATTAAATCAAAAGACAAATTCAAAAGTTTAAACCAAAACTTTTGAACTCGTCAGTGACGGTCATCACAGCCTCTGGTAATTATTGTTATAATTAAGACTTCGTTGCGAGTCACAATTATTGTTACTTATTACCACTTCAAATGGTTCGGTAACATAACTGCAGGTATGAGACATTAAAAATGATTTAGTTTTATTTTACCATAGATCATTTGTATTATTATACTAATATTTTATACCGTAAGATAAGCACTGTGTATTATAATGCACGCACATCGCACACACTAACTCGACCGTTTTATAGTACGAAAAAATTGCGTATGGCGTCGTTAATTGCGGCGGTACACCTACCCATAACCATAATATAAACACCCGAGCTCGTATACTTATATCTACATAATATATACATATTATATATTGTGTGTATATATATATATATATACAGAAATGTATATAGACGCGCGTTCTCCGCCGTATATAAATCAACGGGCGATCTCGGCAACAGGTGCGCGCGGGCGGGAAATAAAAACTCGTCCGTCGCCGCCGCCGCCAACTGCAACAGTCTCGAGTATACCTACGTAGGTACAAACGTATAATAATAATAATAATAAAAATATAATAATGATGTATACACAATCTAATAATAAAAAGTAATGCAATTCGATATTGTTGTATATGACTTTTTTTCGTTTCCTTTTCTCCCCGCCCCCTTGTCCCGCCGACACGTCTCTCCATGCGCGCCTGATGTGATAACTTCCCCCACGCGTGTCGTCGTCGTTAGCTCCCCGCGGTCAAAGTCGCACATATAAAAATGAACATAAAAAATTAATTTTTAGACCTCCGAACGTGAATTAAATACGTTTCGTCGGTTTTCCCACCGATGATGTGTTTTGTGTACACATAATATATATTTTATTATTCATATTATATCGTTATAATAATATTATAAAAACGAGTAAATATAATATTATACGCGTTTGACATTATTTATTACACAATACTAATATTATATATTCGCACGTAGGCGGTACAGGTGTAAAGTTACACATCTCGTAAAAAACTTCAAAAACGTTTGAAACGATTTATGCGTATAAAATCGGCACGCGATCAAAGAGTGTGCTGCAGGTATTTGTTTTCCACTCTGACGCCGCCGCGGCGATGCGAAATTCTAAACGGACTACTATTTAATATTATAATACACAGAATTATTCACCATTCACCAAGAGCATGGTCACCCCCACTTTGCCTTTTATAATGTATTTGTTCGAATTCAGATTTTCGGGATTTTTACACAATATACTCAAAGACTATTTTTTACAAATTCTTGAATTCATTTGTTCTAATTGAGTGTCCTATGGAGATACAAACTTCTGTTTTGCGAAATGGGAATCCCCCATTTAACCGTAAATTATTTAGTTAACCGTAAATTATTTAGTGGATAATTTGTTTTAAAAATGTACAAGTACCTCGTTCAATATTCGAATGAGTTGTTTCTCAATTAATAAAATGTTTATAATAACGATAGTGGTCTTTAAAAATTGTTTCACAAATAGATGTAATATCAGAGAACAAAACAAAACTATCAACAAATTATTGTACACAATATTATTGTTTGATCGCTACATATTGTACAGAATGATAATTTGTCGTTTCATGGTAGTATATATATACCAAGTACCTACATACGACATACCTACTGTTCGTTATTGAAAATCTTAAATATTTATTAAAAATACGAGTATAATGTGCTCACGAAATGTATTAGCTAATATGGAACTCAGTGTACCTCTATTTGATAACGAATAGGTATAACTCCTATAAAATGTTTTTTTTACATATTATTTTTCAATTAAACAATTTATAACATAGATTGTACTCTGCTTGCGGTGCGTTAACGATTCAATATATTATAATATGAACACATATAGTTTTCAAATACAATAAATCGTTCTCGTTACTTATTTTACCCAAGATAATTATACAATATATAATAGGTATTAGGTTTGTGTACCTTCAGGTTATGTTTGGATAAGTCTTTGGCATGGTTTTTGATAATAATTTATTCTTAATTATTTTTGTTGTACACCCCCTTCCCACGCCCTCACACACAAGTGCACAACCCGCAACAAACATATTTTCCGTGTCTTTTGCCGATATATATGTATATACCTAGTATATAGCTATGGAAATAAAAAATAAATGTCGTATTTTCGTTCAGACACAACTTAAATCGTGGACATACATTATTTTAAAACAACACCGGCAACTGTTTATTGTATATATTATTATGTATAGTGTGAAAGAAAACATAAATTACAAGACTCGATGACCGCAGTAGGTGACCTTCGTACAAAAGTGAACATAAATTTTCCAATTTTTCTGAACTTACGGCATCGCAACCATTAGAGATACCATCTCGGTTGGAAGTCTCCGCAAACACGTCGTATATCAAAACTAGAGAATTGTTGTTGTCGATGTCGTTGTTTATTTTTTTACTCTTTAATCCCCACGTTCGTTACTGTCGGGATTCGTTACCCGTATTAATAGCGCCGCAACGTTATTTCAAGACCACATAGCGACGAGGAGGTATAAAAATAAAAATCGAAAACGCGTGGCTACTGCAGACAAACGAACCTTATTATTTGTATTATAAAACATTTGACGGCATTGAAATTGTCCTATAAATTATAAAACAAACATTTTTTTTTATTCCATAGATCGTGTGTTGATACATCCGAATTTGAGTTTAAAAATAATAATTTCTGAATCATCTGTGTATAGACATTATTAAACTTATGAGTATATTACCTAAATTTGTAATTTTGAAAAATTGAATGTATTTTAATAATATGTGCTTGGAAATAAACTATACCTTCCTATGCGTTCTATTTGAGTGATTTTCAAAAACTACACAACTTTATTGTTTAAAATATACAAAAATCTAAAACCAGCAATATCTGTTGAGAAATCAGTATTCAGTCACAATGCAGTATATCTGTTGTAGTAGTGTAACTGCAAGTATACTTTAAATTATTTAAAAAAAAATAGGTATTTAAGAAAACGTGAGTGTAATCAAACATACAACTAAATTATTAATTACAATTTTAAATTATTTACATCATAATATATAATACACAGATTATAATATAGACATTCTAGTCAAAATTTAAATGTACGACAATCCACTTAACATGGGCATGTAAAAGGAGGGATATTTGAAATGGATTCTAATCAATGAAAATTCCAGTCTTCGCCACTGCCATTTAATATTCTATTGCGTTAACGAAAAAAGGCAGGCACCAGCTATTTGTAATGTATTATATTATGTTAAGACTTAAAACTGAACTCAAACCGTTAGAAATAAAAAATATTTTATAATTTATAACGTTATTATTTATTATGTTATAACTTACAAGTATAAAATATATCGTTTGTTAATTACTAAAAATGCGATTATACCTATACCAGCTGTGTTTTAATGGCAACTGAATCAAATTATGGGTTTGTTATACCATAACACTTAGAAACTAGAGAAATAATAATTATTAATTAGTGGAAGAGGGGAGTGAGAATCCCTGTAGGTCGTAATACATTGCTGCCACAGTCATCCCCTGGAAGGCGACTCGGGCATACATCATCTTTTGCCCCAGCATAGGTTGGCTGGTAACCATAGAGCTAAGTCCAACCGCGTAACAGCCCATAGTCATCACGATACCTACAAAATCAGTAGCTATGTGTAAATTGAATCACAAAGCAGGCTCCCCTTTTTCTCTTCAATAATAAAATTATTCAAATTTAAATTTTTGGAATTTATTCAAATTATTGATTTGTCTTGTACTACTTAAATAGTGTCCTGCAGCAATGGTTAGGTTAGGTAAAACTTCTGTTTTTAAAATTATAACCCCACCCTACCTATATAACTGTAAATTATTTAGTGAATAAGTGTTTTTAAAATTTTATTGTACCTAATTTGATATTCAAAAGAGTAGTTTTTCAGTTATTAAAATGTTTATAATAACGATGGTAGTCTTTATCAGTGGTCATTAAGTAAACCTATTTAAAAATTCCAAATATCAGATTTTGAATAATTGAATGATTAAAGAAAAAAATAGAATGAGCATATAATATGCTTGATGAATCCTGTGTATATATAATATTATATATGGGGCTGACAATGCATGTTGAAATACTTTAAGCAGCGAAAATTTATAGTTTCAAAATATAAATCACGTACCGGAAAAAAGGAAATAACAACGGTACTAATATTATTTTTACAGTCGTGGTTTATATATTATGGTGTTTTGTCCTAAAATCTGTTCGTTACATGATGTAATGTGCCACCGAATGATGTCGTTTCGCACACATCGAGTTTACAGTTTTACACTAAAATTATACACGCTGATGGCGTTCTCTCCATAATAATATATGATATATATCATGACTTAGGACTGACCTATTGGTACTAATAGGTTTCCGGCCAATTGTTGCAAAAGACTAGGTCGTGGAGCGTCCCGGAAATCCGGCACTAACTTCGCTTTAGCCGAATCATTTTCCATCGTCAAAATACCAATAATGATCGGACGTCGTTGTATAATAATTTAATACGTTATGTACTTTTATACTTTCTGGACAATATTATTATATATTTATGTACACGCGTATATAATAGCCAATAGGTATATTGACGAGTTGCTATAACGACAAACTATTATACCGATATATACATACTATGTATATACATTATTACATGGATGTGAGTTATTTTAGCATAGAAATGTTTTTAGACTGGATATAAGATTCTGTTTTGCATAACCAATTTTGTGTAACAATATTTTTTTTATTCCTAAAACATATTTATGATTCCTGAATTTTCTTCTCGGAAAGCAAGCATTGATTAGTGTGCTCATTTTGTTTATATAGAGTGGTCGCCATTTTATATTTTTGAAATGCCATTCAGAATATGGAAATTGATTGAAATTTTTCGTTGCCATCAAAATTGGTCCACCCGATTTCATCAGACATATCTGCTCGGCGTTGTCAACGGTTGTTAATTAAATCATGTTTGTTCTCTATACCAAAGCGATCATAATATTATAAAATCAGCATATCGTTCTACGGAAATAGGTACGCACCAGCTTCACAACATTTAGATTTTATTGATTTCACTATACTTTATATTATTAACTCTTGTGTCACTCGTATTGTCTGTTTGCAGCATATAACGTTTATATAATAATATATGAACAAGAACCGACTAGGATTTTATTATTTTATTAGGTATTCTGGTATTCCTATATTTTTATTCTGGAAGTGCGTATATCTATAATTTATAATATATCTATGTAATATTAAACGTTTGACATTCTACGTAATGTAGAATACAAATATATATTCAGGCGTAGGCGGTATATGCAGGTGTAAAGTTACAAATCTCGTAAAAAACTTCAAAAGCGTCTGAAACAATAATTTATGCATATTATATCGGCACGCGATCAAAGGACTTGTATTTATTTTCCATACTGCTGGCGTCGTGCAAAAAAAAATTAACATACCTTTTTTATATTCCCCATCCCCTGCATGAGTCCCTTCAGTAAAATGTGTTCACTTTTGACGATCAGTAGCTGGGTCTACCTAAATAATATATAATATCAGTTGGTAACAGGTATGGTAACAGCTTAAAAATATCACTTTATGAATGCGATGCGTAGGTGCAATATGAAATGGTTTGTAAATATTATTGTACACAACATGTATTATAGTTTGATCGAATGTAAAAAATAATAATTGTCACCATTCTCATAGCTGCAGTATATTGTTCTGTTAAGAATATGTTTTTTTCTTAAATATATATTTGAGAATCCCAGATATTTACTAGGAATTGAGCATTTTAGGTTTGAATATGAAATATTACTCAGCAGCCATGCAAATACGGCTCAATATTAAACGCATATTACGATTTTCCGATATAATTTTAAAGTTATTTTTTTCAGAGATAATAGAATGGAATATGAACAAAAAGGTATTAGCAGGTTAATGTATCACGGTTTGGCATTATTAGATTATTAATTATTATTGTTGTACACTTCCTCCCACGCCACCTCTCACCACCGCCGCTCAGTATCCGGACCAGATAAATATACATATGTTGAAAAGAATTGCTGTCCTACGAAGAATTTCACGCAGCCGCGTCTTACGTGCGTATTCTCTATTCGTATATATTACGCGTCACGTGTAGGATGTAAGAAGATTGTGAAGGTTCATAATGAAATCTAAAGTAACAAATTAAAAAGTGTGTACAACTTTTAATTTACATATACGCACACCACTATGGGTATGTTATATTTTAAAATATTTTGGCGAGTGGATTTTGGGAATTTTAAGCACGGCGGGTTACGTAATTCAGTTATCCGTGGCTGTACTTGTTTGTAAATAAATTTCGCTTACACTGCGTGCACTTGTTGCAGTATATTTAAGTACCTAACTCCTTATTGTATTATTATCATTACATTTTAGCCAACGACAACCACGATTTTAAATGGCGCTTTTACCATTGCTGCAATGCTATTATAAGTATACTATATAAACTATATGCCCAACACCACCGCCGCCACAGCAGTGAGTATACAATAAACATATAAATATATTAGTGCGCTTTTGTGTCTATAGATAGGTATATATTATATATACGTATAGATACGTAGGAGGTATCCGCCGTACGAGTGTTTATCTGGGCGGCGGATCTGTGCGAAGTTATTTGCAGCGCACGTCGGTTATTAACACAATGGGTATAACGTAGGTATAAGAATAGCTATATAATAATATCATGTGAAAAACAATCACGGAATTTAACTATCCGCGTCGGTGCGGCGCTGGAAAAATTAAACAATTGGCTGCGCGCGAGGAAAAAAAATCCCGCGAGAATCTTAAACCGGTAGGACTTTTTCCTTTTTTTTTTTTTATGGTCATTTAATCGTTCGGTTCGCTGCCAAAGTGTAATATTTTTTATTTTTTATTTTTTTTTTTGTCGTCGCGGTCGTCGCTGGTCGACCGTCAGCGATGTCGTTCGTTGTGCGGGTGTGTGGTGCGGGGTGGAGGTCGGAAAACTAAATAAAAAAATACTATTCAGCAGGGGCAACTGCTGCAGCAGAGGTGCTCGCTTTTGACGATACGTATACAGGTACATAAAAGACGGTTGTTCGAGGTGGTCACATATATACCTGTACCTATACTCATCGCTCGATAGTACCTATATATATGTATATAATATGATTATATAGGTACAGTCGTCGCGCAGCACTCGCCAGCCACGGCCTTGGGATCGGGCTCGAGGAATGAGGAAAGGATATACACGCTGCAGATGAATGCAGAGCCAATAACCTTGGCAGGTCACACATTTGGTTCAACGACTGTTACGTTTTGTGGATTTCGTCCGGGCGAACGTTATTATTTATTTTTTTTTTTTATAATACGTAATTCGTGTGTACTGTACTGCTGCAGTTATTTAGGTACACCTATATATACGTATGTACATGGTGTACGCAGAACATTATATACACATCATCATCGCGTGCATGTTAAGGTGCGGAAACCGTAGGTACGTATGAACTGTACGTGTATATAAATATGACATTATAATATGTATATTGTATATATCTAGCCGGTACTCGCGTTTAATATCGCCCGGAAGTTGGTTGACGCTCCATCGCCGTCATTCCTCGGACAAACGGTAGCGCGTATCCTTGAAACTACCAAAGTCATTATTATATACCTACGCACTGGCTGTATATGCAGATACCGAAACCGTAAACCTGCGGAACGCCCGAATCGAGATCGAAGATTGATACATTACAATAAAATGTATAATGTTTTCGACCGGGTGGTGGTGTGAGTTTGGATTTAACGGTAAGAAAAGATTGTACATAGACGACGACAAACCTGCAGGTTATACTACAGCCCACCACAGCTTTCGAAGAGTTCAGTGAACCCAAATAAATTTCTTTGAATGTAAACCTTTAATGAAATATTACAAACTATACTAATTGTATGTATTGTTGTATAAATATATTGAATGACCGACTAGTTAAACTAGAAATACGCTAAAATATAAAATAATATCAGATATTACTATAATATAGACTTATACCAACCTGTTTGAGCAATCCACTCGTCTCTGTTTAAAATGGGATAAAATTCAGGCTACGTATATTATGTTATTCTTGCAGCCCATACCCAGGACCATTGTGTAAGTCCTAGAAGCTCATTATTGAGTGTAGAGGGTAGTTAGACATGGGTTTCAAGACTATCTATACCTACATGCATGTGCTGCAGGACCGCACATGTCGTCAACGGCACCACCAGACAGGACAATGAAAAGTTTGAATTTTTGGTCGAAACAACTGCCCTTGAAACTTTACCAGAAGTCTAAATAATATACTTTATCGTCTCAATTTTTCTTTTGTTTCCATTTATTTCTCATCTATCGTCCGTACGGCTATACAATATAATGAATTTATTATATCGTGCAGACCTAGCATCCGCATCATGTGTGTAGAACTGTAGAACCACTCAACTTAAATGTAATATCAAAATAAAATATAGGCTGATTTTTTTGTCAATATTACGGTACCTAATTTATGTGTTATAAAATACTTTCTTTTATAGTTTTTACATAATTTGAAGTTATGGTGTAAATCATAATGTGACGTCGTATGCACCTCGACCTGCACCATACTAGAGTAGTAGCCCAACAATAGCTTTATTTATTATTATTCGTGCTACTCTTATACATACCATATTACCATCACACCATCGCGAGGAAGATACAGCGGACTATATTTTTTTGCTGACTATCAGACTATGTGGCTCACTTGTTACACATTGCATACACATACAATATTGTAACTAGTACTAATATTTGCAAATTTTCCGTTTTCGAATAACGTTACTATTTATAATTATTCCCATCGTTTGATTGTGAATGCGAGTCTGATCGTAGTTCTTTTTTAATTCTTGCAATAAATAAATGCATAAATACAATCGCTACCTGTGCATAGAGAATCCCTGTTATTTTTATTTGAGTTAAATATAGTAACTCGAAACACTCCTCTACTCTTGATGTCTCCCACAGTCCGATGAAGACTCAAATAGTTAAGGTGAGACGGAAGGTCAGGAATAGGTATTAATAGGTACATAAATACGTTGTACATTGACCCATACACTAAATAGTAAATACCGTTGTTTCCGTTTTTTACAGATTACACGAGAACACATAACGTAAAGCTATGTCCTACATATACACACGCACACACAATTCACCCACGTCGTAAGTACGTAACCCATCAGTGATGACTAGACCGCTGCTGCTACTGATTGAACTACGCTTACACCCACTGAACTAAATACTTTTTAATTGGTGTGAATAATGTATGTAGTTCCGTGTAGACACCGTGCGATAATATACGGTCAGCCGTCGGGTTAGGTTAGGTTATGGATAATTATTGGCACACGAGCGAAGTATTTGGCTCGGCGTACGAGAGTATAAATATCACATACATTCCAGGGCCATAGATTTTGATTTAAGCTGCAAAATTTAATGATATAACAGACAATAACATTAATAATAATCATTCTTTTTTAGTATAAGACTCTGATGGTGATTCAATAATCAGTAAAAATAATAATAATATTGATATTTTATCGTAATGTCCGTGGGTTGGAGGTAGAACAAATTTTTACATAATAAGAACCTAAGTATTTACTGTTTACTACAATGGCCAATGGTCGAAATTATCCGCCAATCGTCAAATACTGATGAGCTATACGTAAGTGAACCATCTATGTATTATGTAGGACTGTAGGACATGAGTATTTGTGTGTTCTCTATTGTGATAATCTATTAAAAATGGGAACAATGGGATTTTGGGTATGCATTGATGTATTACAACAGAGTAGTAAATAGGTAATTTACAAATTAATATAGTACGATTAATAGGATCTGTAAAGCCTTTGTGGCTCAACAATAACAATAAAATGGTTCTTTTTAGTTTTGACCCAACAGTATAATCTGTATTCAATATTACAATATAATACTATAGAGTATAGAGTATATATTATAATAGGTAATAAAATATATCACATTAATAAATTCGGCACCCAATAAGCTTCCGGTTAGATTTGTTGCCTAAAATCTGAATAAATTATTTACAACAATTATGATTTATTTACTTGTGAACTAAAAAATAACAATGATAACCTATTAGATGGACGATTATTTGAGTCAGATTAATGATATAGTTATTAAACTTTGACTAGGTATTTGAGTCTGCCGGACTGTGAGAAATATCAGGAGTAGATGAACTTTTTCGAGTTACCAAGTTAAATAAAAACACAAATTATTGGTTATTCGAGCCACTACGACTATGCACAAATACAGGTTTAAGCAGGAAAAGGCACTTTCATAATTATTAAAACGTTTATACTAAAGATAATAGTCCTTAAAAATGGTTTTGCAAATATAAAATAGATGAAATATTGGAACTAGTATTTATTATATACTTGGTCCATTTTAACAAATTAAGAATGTTGGTGGATTAATATCAATGACTACAATTTTCAAATCATGTCTTATACAACCATTACTGAACCGTTTATCCTTAAAACATTAAGTCGAATAACTCAAAAACTACTAGTACGAATTTTGATTTTGATAGGTCAATTTTTTCAGAACAATTATCGACTGAATAGTATACAGTTAAAAAGGGGTGTTCTCATTTTGAAAAAGAAGTTTGTATGTACACTAGATAGGTACTCCTGAACAAAAATCACAAGAATTTGAAAAATATATTAGTGGTCTATAAGAATGCTTAAAAATTCAAATCACCCTTTTCGAATCACCCTACATAGTCACGTTTTGATACGTCACGTCGTATGCACTCGTTTTTATCAGCTCAAGCCTATCGCGCATCACGATACTCGTCGTCCGCGTGAAGCGTGTCCGTCTTTAAATAATATTATAAAATTCGAGTCGCAGTGGTCAAGTGCAGTAACGCTTAATCGAAATGGATTAATCGAGAGCGCATATTATCGCAGTATATATATAAATATACACATGCATGTATCGCAACGTCGCGCGTCGGTGAGAATTTTATACACTCAGATTAACATAAAAATATAGCTCACATATATAATACGCGTACGTCTGATCGCATTATCATAATAGCATAATGTTTATTTATCAACAAAAGATCAATTCATGCAGACACACACACACACACACACACACACACACACTTACACACATAACATAACGTTATAGTCGAACCGCGTGTTCTACTCGCACGTTTACCGCAGCGGCCGGATAGTAGGTTGTATATATATATATATCCATATGGGTACCTATATTATGTATATAAACGACATGTTATATGTACCGATCTTTACACTTTATACGTGGGTAATACCTATGCCGGCTATACTTACCTATTATGCCGATACTTACAAGTTACGAACATCTATGCGGTACACTAGACACATTATATTAGCATACAAAAACTTGTTTGTATTATAATGTTATGCGCACGCGGTGCTTTATTGGCTGGCTTTGTTCTCTGCGAACAATTGGCGAATATAATATTATACGTTCTACCTACCCCCGATGCGAATTAATTGTTCTTTTTTTTTTTTATATAGGTACCTATAGCTTAAAAAAACAACAGTGCGCTCATAATATAACGATATAAAACGTGTACAGGTGTGGAGTATGTATAATATTCTATTATTATAATATCTATATGGGTATAATATTGTAGCAGTGTATGATGGCTGCTTTAACCGGCCAAATGTTATTCCGCGTTGGGTTCAACCGAATAGTTAAGAACGACATCGAATCGATGTATCCGTATGATTGAATTAATTGTCTTGCACGTATATTAAACGTCGTCGTCGTCGTACTATATTTACTAACTCTACATTACGTTATAGGTGCATTATATACGCCTACAATATGACATATATTATTGTGGCAAAACATTATGTGAGCTCTGTGAAGTGCGATAAATGTTGAAGTATACATTCCCCAACACAGTTTAGCTGGAAAAGTAAGGAATATATATTTTCCTAATATTTAATACGTTTAAATATAATATAACCGCCGGATAGGAAATATCAGTTGTCAGTATATTAATACTATGTATTTGCATAAACGTGGTCATGCATAAATGTAATGTAGGTATACCTATAGGCGCCATTATTACAGGACTAAACTGCAGTTTATTATACAGAACTCTCTTGGAAAAATCATTTTTCGTTTACGAATTCAAAATAGTCCTCATTGCCATAAAAATTCGTATGCACTGAGTACCAACTTGAAGCGCGTACTGAATGTTTGTGAAAAAATTGCGCAAAAGCCGTTTGGGTGGGAAACCTTACTCGGCAATATTCCAAGTAGGTACGTGCCGAGACGAATTTTCAACAGAGGTATACCATTTTAAATTTCATCAGTAAAATATTATTATATTATACGCATACAGCAACCCTACAGATAAAAATATGTCAGCCACCTCCACTCCACCACTTTTATTACCAGTGATGGTTCAGTAATATCTGCGGTGGGCTATGTGCCCAGAATTGTTAATTGTGTGAGTGTATGTGTGTGTGTGACATATACGACTGAAGAAATTTCAATCGATTTTGAGCTTTTTTTTTCGCTGTTATATTATTATATAAGGTTTCGAATACTAGCATGTGATATATTATACGTGCATGGACCTGCAGCAACGTTAACGCTCCATTATACACATAATAATTTATTATACGTCGTGTTTATTTGTCGTCCTGAAACCGTAAGTAATAATGTAGGTGCTTTTCATCCTGCTGCAGACGTTGTACAATTTAAGATTTTATACTGACCACTCGTATTTTTCAACTTTTTAGGACGTAAATTATAATGAAGATAACGCATGGTTGATAGCGATAATTAAAATTATCCTGTGTTGCATTGCTTTATATTGTCAGTAAATTTGTAACGTTAAAAAAATTCCAACATTATCAGAAACTTATCGATATTTTAATGTGTGATACTCAACGTGTTTCTTTTTTTTAGTACTCATTATAAAAAAGCGTGAATTGAGAATTCAAGGAAATTATATTTTTTTACAGCGTGATATATTTGTAGTAGTGTCAATGGACACGGGACACCCCCTACAATTAATATGTCCTTCCCATGTATCTTTTTTAATACCTACGGATTACTTATTGTGTTTACCTATAGCGGATACTGATTTTTAATAATTAATTTTTTTTTATTTTTCTTAATTAATAAAAAAACCAACGTGTTATGTTTCTGTAAATAGTAAATAGTTTATCATTTTTACATAAAAACATAAGATTTATTTTTTTATTATACTTTGTTGGATAAGAAATCGTAGGCAGATTTGGGTTTTCTGAACATATACTAGGTATAGTAGGTACGTATATAATCCGATAAAAAAAACCGAATATTGGGAATGTCCGTAACATTTTAATGTTTTACATGGGTATTTACAAAACATTATTATTTTTGTTACTCGTCTCTAACTTTGGAAGTTTTTATCATATTTCCTTTTTTACTTGGTGACAAAACGCTGAGACCCGTTTACGCATATCTTCCGTGTTAAAACCTGCCGAAGGAGATACCTGATATTAAACAATTCGATCGCCGAAATAAAAGGTTATCCTCACACCTAAACCTTTATCATCTCATTGGCTCACAGTTTTACCAGCTGTGAAACTTACCTCTAATTTCTTAGACTTTAATGTAAGTTCTTTAAATCATGAAAAAAAACTAGCTTTTAATGTTTTGTGATATGGTTGATGACTGCGACGACCACACAGTGTTTAGTGTTTAAGTAGGTATACAACATACTGTAAAATGGATTCATGAGGTGTACAGACCGTGTAAAAAAAATACTTAAATTAACTTCGAGTACTTTAAAAATATCATAATACGACGTAGTAGCCAGTAATGGAACTATAGGTAGGTAAACGAGCGCGGGCGTTGAAGTCGTTCTACCTTCTACCACAGTGGATTTCCGCGTAACGCGTCTCGTCGGTCCGATCGAGTTAAGATATTTTTACGACTACCGTGCCGTGATGCTGTACACACACACACACCTTATTATTATTGTTATTACTGTTTTCGGCCTTCCGTCGCCATGAGGTGTATAATTACGTCGTATATATCGGTTAAATCCACAGATATGTAATATAGGTACAGACGACCACGTCCTATATAATAATATAATATGATATGTACGCGTAATATTATAACTGTACATGCGCGCGTGGTTTTTTTTTTTCATTTCGACTTTGCTTCTCCTCGCCATATTTTCTCCTCTCGTCGTCGCTGCCCCGCGAGATAGTATACTTATTTCTGCGTTCTCGTATAATAATGTTATGTATTGCCCGACGAGCAAATTATATTTTATACCCGCTCGCGCGCGCGCCCGAAGGAGCCAACAACCTCGCGAGTTGGCGCCACCGAGCGTCGTGCGCGTCTCCGCAAGAGAGAAAGACTGTGGAGAGACAGTCGCCGGGCGCCGCCGCAGACCCGTTGTCCGATTATTAGTACTACTATTATAATACGAGTGTATTTATATTTTATAATTACTGTTTATATATACATATCAGTGGCGATCGTAATATAGAGACGTTCTCTAAGCGGATTTGTTTTTTCGCGAAACCTTCACGTAGGTACCTAATTATACTATGGTCCGCTGAGGCTCATCGAAAAAAATCTAAAAATTTAATAAAAACAACAATAACGCCAAGTGTGTGATAAACATATTATGTAACGACCAGCGGGACTTGTCTCCGTCTGTCTCCTCATAACTTCGTCGAAACCTCTGCGTCAAATTAGGCGGTGGCGGATCGGAATGACATCGTGATCGTCGGCAGATGTAATTACATGATAATATTGTGTTAATCCCGCGGTTTTCTCGCTCGTCCCGGATTCGAATCGACGACGATTTAATATTATTATTTCGTAACCATACCCGTAAAAATATATATGTACCTAGGTACATAATATCATACCTATATTATTATTATGCGTACCCATAATACGACTCTCGGACGAAACGTGCACGCGCGCTCGCTCGGTATTACCTCCATCGGACGACGGAGATTCGCGGCGAAGAATGCGAGTTTTAATACAGAAAATATCTACTGTGCTCGACAGAACAAATAGTCGGGAAAAACGAGTTCTCTCTGCAGCAGCTATGTGCGCAAAAAGAATGCAGTACTTATAATATTATTCTATTCGAAAAATACTCGAGGAACGAACGTTTGCAGCGAACGTTCGAGCTCGCGCGTGTACCTATTATAGTATATATATATATAGTTATATAGAATAATATTAATAATAATAATAATAATAATAATAATAATAATAATAATAATAATAATATTATATAATACGATATAAAGGTAGGTACATACACGCCGCCGACGCAGTATAACTATCATAATAATATATATAATATTCCTATAGGTATATACGTAAAGCCCCGCCACGACACAATAATATATTATTATTTCAACGATGGTTCTACGCACGCGTACCTACCTATGTGGTGTATAAAATATTTTCCAACTATATATACCTACCTAGGTACGAATTATTAGGAAAATAAAATCTCAGCAGTCGTACCTATATACGCGTTATTATAACTGCAGTTGCGTACGGACGATGCACACGCATATTATTTATGTAGGTATAGGTATATATCGGTCGACAATATCGGTTTTCTTATTTTAGACATCATTAAACTCGATCTTGTACTTGTTGCATACATTGTGCCACGGCCCGGCGATCGGTATCCGACTCGTCGTCGCGGACACTAACCCGACCCTTAATGTTTTTTTTCTTCTCTACAAGACGTATAAAACCTATAAATAACTACCTATATATATATATACCTACGCCGCTCTACGCACGTTAAATATGTATTGCTTTTCCTTTAAGGAAAACGTTTTCATTTATAACGAACGCGATATTGTTATATTACGACGATATAATGTAATATAGTCGCAGCAGCGCAGGACTTGGCTACATGAAATATAATACACAACAATAACAATATTATATATAAATATTATTATACGTGTAAAACACTGATTACCTACTCACTGTACCTTACTCGCAGAACTCGTGTAGGTATTACATATAAAATATAATACACACATATATATATATATATATGGGTACTGCAGCGCGTACGACGATAATATAATATATAAAGAGACAACGATGTATAATATGTACCTAACTGCATCCGACCGCACCGACAGAAACATTTAAATTATAACATAAATAATTTATTTCGCGTTTATATTATGTGCAGTAGGAATAATATGTACTGGTTTTATATTTATAATAATAATTGGCGTTTTTCCTATCGATCATGCGCCAACAATGGCCTGCCGCAGTTTTGTATTACGGAAAAAATATAAAATTTTAGATTATAATATAAAATGCGATGTATGAGTTGTACGACAATTATTGACCGCGACATATTACTGTTATTTACATAACATTATTATGATTATGATGTAATAATATTGCCAGTCTGATTGCATACGTGAGTATAATATATAACTCATGTAGGTACCTATATAATAAATGTCTTCAGAGGACGAAATCGGGCCAAACCATATAAACCATCATGAAGTATAATCTATAATATTAAATAGAAATGTGGGTGTGCAAGCGATCTACAGCCGAGTGTATCACTTCAATGGTCTGGAAATGTGGTACATACGTAATCATTTTATACCCGATGATGTGTACTTAGAAGTCAGTTTTTTAAAATCTTGCATTTTAAAAACGTTACTTCTCAAGAAATATGAACATTTTTTGTTTTTCTATAATGTCACCATTAGTTACAGAAATAAAAATAGTAATTGTAATAATATTGTATATAATTTTAGACCGGTGTTATATATTTGGTCAAAACCACCTAAATTATACTGTGTTAAGAATATATATATTTTAAGTATGATGCAGTTTAAGATAAGGTAAATACAATGGCGTTTTTAATTTGTTTTGGGCAACGGCAACGCCGTGTAGGATCACCTGGTAGAATGTTCAGCATTAGAATATTTATTTTTATTTTGTATGAATTCATAAATTTATAGTATATTATTATTAATAATAATATAGTAATTTATTATATTTGTCGACTTTACAAAAATGTAATGCCAGTTTAAAATTATATTTTGGAGATAAATGTTTATTAAAATTAACAAGTTTATAAACATACCAGTTAAACTTAAATCCATCCAACACTCTAATATTTTTACTGTGGTTAATGTTCATAATTTCCATATTTATTAAATACAATTTAAAATTTAATAACAAAACTCAAGACTATTTGTATTACTCTCAATAATGCCAACACAGTTATTTACCCGGTTCCCAGTTGTTATTTCTAGTAGAATAATACTAGTAAAACGGTCGATATAAGTATTAAAATATTGCAATTACCTCGCCATTGCAAAAAAAGAATAAATTAGCTTAGTGAAATTTGCATTTTAAAATAGTTCACTCATGTTACACAGTCCAAAATAGTTAATGTATAGTTGACTATATGACTGTTTTTTGAATATTTTAGTCATTACTAGAAAACTATTTTTATCTTTAATCATTTAAAGGCCTTATACTTTAAAGTTTGAATAACTGTTATGTATTATTATGATGCATACGACTTAAAAAAAATACTATTATCTATTATGTCCAATCAGAAATATTAATTTATTTTATCGCATACACAACAACTTAATATCAAAAAGTAAATTAAAAAAAATATTCATAATATACATTATAATATATGCATTACAGACTATAATATATTAATATAGTATTACAGTTTATGTTCATATATAGTAAGAAAAAGATTTACACGAGCTATATACTTGTATAGGTATAAAAATTATGCAAAATGCAAATTAATACATTATGAACATTATAAAGTTCTCACAATTAGAACTAAGTGGTTGTATAATTACTATATATTAGTACAACATAATGTGTTTACACAGTGAGAAAAATATGAATTATGATAAATTTAAAATGTCGGACAACGGATGCAGGATTATTATACCTTGTGCAAAAAATAATAAACGTTTCATCTGAACCGACGCGGTGTGGTGGCACGTTATACTACTATTTAGTATTTACTATATTATTATGTAAAACTATCGATTATTTATTACCTATAGGTTATAACGCAGTGGTGTTCTGAAGGAAAGTAGGAAGGAAAAACGCTTACCGATGGACATCATCACGCCAATAATATATGCTTGACAGTTTGTTAGTTTGATTGACGTGTACGATAAATTATTTTATTTTTTTCAAATGAAACATCAATCATTTTCTAGAGTTTCTATAGCAAATATTTTAAGGACGTACTCTTAAGACTTGTTTCCTGTATCTGTTTCCTTTGTATGCTTATTATGTGCATATTTGATAATTATATCACAGATTTGGTGATTGAATATCGCATATTAAAAATTAAATCTGAGCAAACTGAAAAATTGATTTGATATTTAATTTTTGTATTCGTATCATAAATTATATGAAGTGAGGTTTCATATTTTGAAGTCTGCTTTTATTTTATTTTATATAGTATGTCTCTTCCAACTGTAACTCGTACTAATTGTATTTGTCGTGCAGAGAAGTTACAAAATTAAACGTCAATTTACTACAAATTTCTATAAAACATAAATGTTTGTATCTAATAATAGAAAAAATTATAGTGTGTGCACATTTTTATTGTTTTTACTGCGTGTGTATTTTTTAATGTATTAAATGAGTTCGAGCCCTACTAATAATAATAATGACAATAATGACTGAAAATATAATTACGATCGTACGCCGTACGTAAATGTGTAAATATAATAATATGTATGCGCGTACAGTGACGGACGAGGTGACCGCGTTCAGGCAGTCCGCTAAAAAAAAATCGTACATGCAGTACATATATATATACCTAAATTAGTATTATATAGGTAGGTAGGTACCCGGAAGCGCACAGATATGTGATATTATTATTATTATTATATATTTATAGACGGGCGCCCCGCGGCGGCAGACAATCGGCCGGCACCGGTGACTGGGTCGACACGACGGCGTTGTCGGATCAACGGTTTGGCGCCATCGAGAGTGAGAGAGTGAGAGAGAGAGAGAGAGAGAGAAATAGAGAGTGAGATGGAGTGGGAGGAAGAGAGGAAGCGAAAAAATTGAAAAATTGAAAAAACTCAATATAAATAAAGAAAACGATCGATGGATAGCACCTCGCGGGCGCAAAATGCATCGAATACGTGACGTGCGCATCGGGTATTCCTGTACGTACATATTATTAATATTATTATACACACTGCGCATAATGATGATAGTAATAATGATCGTATAATATAATACGCGTTAGAGATATTAATAACAATAATAGATATAATAACGTTACACCGACGCCGTTGTCGCGTCGACCGTGCGAATAATAGTACTTAGCGTACAACTAACGCGTGTAATATAATATTATATTATTATTATCATGTGCGCGGGTACTCGCATGTATACGATATATACATAGTCGTACATAATATTACTTAGCCATCTAGACCCGTGTGGCGTGTATAGGACGATATTATTTGCATTCCGTTGGGCGGGGGCAACACGCATTCGGAATATAGTATTGTATTAAAAGTTGTTATACCCATGATAGGCATATTATGCACTATGAGGAAAAGAAAAAAGTATATTCTCTCGAAAGTCCGATGGATCATCTCGTGTCCCGGAGAAATTCTGCCTCGCGACCAGGTAAGAGCATTAACTGATAAGTAGTAAGTATACTATAATCTGTATATTATCTTAGGTAGCTGACACCTCTCGGGTTAAAATGATTAATCTATAAATATATCTGACTTTTCCGTTTTGCTTCTGTTGAAATTTAATTATTGATTTATACATACTCGGTGGATTGAACCGAATGCAAAATATTTAGAAGTTCAACAGGCAAACACAACATTAAGTTATACCCAACTTTAAAATGTGTAAAAAGTAACAAAAAAAATAATAATAATTTGAGCTTTAACTAATCCTTTAACCGGTAAAAAAACTGAAGAAATACTTTTTTTTGGTCAATCCGAATAGATTGAAAATCTATACACGAATTAGGTAGGTACCAACGACCTATGTGGCTATGTGTTTACAAAAATCTTTATAACTTAGATCACGTTTTGCTATCCATTCGTTGACTGGCCATCAAGTAATGTTATATACTTATACTTGCAACTTTCCAATTTAATTACAAACAAGTTATTGAACAATTTCTATCAATTTTTCATTTTTAAATTAAAACATTTTTTTCTCTGATAAAATAATGACAACTAAATATGATTTTCTTATGTGCAATAATACAACATCATTCTTAAATAATAAATATGAAATATTTAGGCTAAATATTCTATTATCACCAAAATATACTTTAATATGCTTATTAAATGTATTTATAGGATTTCTAAAATGGATAAGTCATCCACATATTATTTTGTCAACCCCGATGAGCTGCATAAAAACGATAAATATATTACATCAAAAACAAAAATCTGCATTTCTTCCCATCGCAATTAACGTGCTTCAAGTTGCCCTCCTTCCCTACCCATATGGTAATTTTAATTTGAAACCTTCACTAATATTTTTTAACTTATTTGAAACTAATTGGAACGTAATTTTCAAAATTTTAAATCTCATACTTTTTCCGGTAAAATTTTTTTAGTATTTAATAATTACTACCTATACATAATATATAGGTACGCGTGTTGTTTATTTTATGAAATAATTTTGACAATTTATTGAAATCTTAGGTCAAGGAGTAAAAATTATGTATAAAAGAATCAATAAGTGTTCATCAGATATATGTACTTACTTAAAGTAAGTAAATAAGTACCTATTTATTTGCATATATAAGGTATATTTACCTTAATATTTAAAAATATAGTTACTAACAAAAATGTGATAATATTATAAATTAGTATTTACAAATTCGTGTTTAAGTGCTTTAGGTAGTATATAATTAAACGAATAATGATGTCATATATTACAAGAAGACAGTAATTTATTCTATTATAGGTTCGTTAAAAAAAAATTTATAAATTTCAACCATGACAGTAATGTTCACATAAGATAATCATAATATTATACAACAACTAGGTACATCGTACATATCATATACATATAGTATACCGTAATAACTTAAGAATTTATGTTCGTTCAATAGTTATGTATTTATACTTTTATAAAATCATCCACACTAACTAATCATATAAAAATATATTATAAGATATCAAATCGACTAGCCATAAAAGTATAAAATTACGTCTCATGATTGATTATAAATTATAATGTATGCATTATGCATAAAAATAATATGATATATAGGACCTGGTTTGTTATACATTGGTAAGGGAACTTTACTAGTAAAATATCAGCGAGTCCTCACTTGCCCAATTGATATCCTAAACCTATAAATAGGCTAAAGTTTCGATCTAAAAACTGTTTACTTATTATGTATATTATGTTATATTATATTTTATGACAATAATATTTTATTGTTATATAGGTAACGAATAGTGCACAATATGATTTTCACTTTTCAGAGTTATTACTTATTATACTATAATATTATATAATGATATATTTAATATATTATAATTTAGCGAAAATCGTGTATTGTAACTATAAAATATAAGTGTATCATCACTAAAACGCCTTAGAGTATATGCTATGCATAAATGTATAACATTCTATAGTTAATTACCTTCGAAAAAATGTGTTTTTTGTATTACCTATTTAAAATGTTTAATGTGTGTATGCCGTATGGAGTAACTAGCAAATACTCGCGCATTTATTAATGCAGGCGACTCTCTCTATATATTTACGTGCATAAACGTACAAATACTAAACAACTGAGCTCTAAACATACGCATACTATACGATGTGTGTGAAGTTCTCAAGCGCAAAAATAATCGAAAACCAATTGACCCGGTTTGCAGTGGGGGGACGACGACGACGACTACCTGTATAACTTGGCACTGGCCTTACGCGTGACGATTCAGCTGCGTTCTATAGTGTGTGAGGTGGTGCAACGGTGCAACAGGCCAAAGGCTTTGGGACGTGATATGGAAATCGAAAATAATTGTTTAACCGGTGGCACTCGGCGTGGAGCAAAAGCGTCAGCTACGACATCGTAGTCCTATTATAATGTTATATAGTGTGCATGTGCATTAAACGTGTAAACATCGCGTTTACCTATATCCTTATTCCTATTAAAATACTGAGAAATATTTGTACATCGAATATCCACATCATGAATGGGAATTCAATGGAACATGGGGACTTCGACTGGTACCGAATTAGTTCACGTGAGCGCCTACCCCACATGCCGAATTGGTTCCTGTCTGAAAGATGTATTTTATTAAGTTGAGCTGAATTGGTTCCCGTCAGTGTTCAGGTAAAAATGTTACGATTGTCATTATCATTCAGCTATAACGATTCGCTATATTATTGAAATATTATTTTTTCGCTTCTCATCCTCCAGCTGGACCGAAAAGTGCATCATAGATGATTATTCTAAAAGTTTTATTACACACACTTGTGAGCATATAGTGATATAATCGTGTATATTTTGATATTTACATAAACCTACTATAAAAATATGTTTAATGTGTGTATAGGAATTATACAAGTACTCGCGCGTTTATTAATGCAGGCGACGCTCTCCATATATTTACGTGCGTACGTAAAACTACTAAACAACTCAGCTCTAAACACACGCGTACAACAGTGTGTGTGTGTGTGTGTGTGTGAAGTTCTCAAGCGCAAAAATAATCGAAAACCAATTGACCCGGTTTACGGGTGGGAAACAAACGACGACGAGTACCTATACTATTTGGCACCGGTTCCTACTCGCGATTTTATTATTATCATTATACGATTGCGCCTCGTCCGATATATTGTGTGCGGTGGTGCACCGGTGCAACAGGCCAAATGCCCCGGGAACGTGATGGAAATCGAAAATAACCGTTTAAACGATCGCCACTCGTCGAGAAGCAAACGACGAGAATCCTATTATAATATTACATACATATAGATATAGTGTGCATTAAACGTTAAAACATCGCGTGTACCTATATAAGTGCAACGCTTCGACTGCATTCACATAATATTGTCCATATTGTATTTTATATATATATATACATAACATAATAACAATATAATGTTATATTGGAGTTCGAGTTTCGACGTAACTAAGCGGACGGTAGTCGTGATATATTGTGTATTTGTGCGTATACACTCGTATATACGGCACCGGGATACATATATGCATTTTACTCTTACATTAACATTTTAGGCAATCAATCAGTTTTCACAATTGGTTCCACGCGATTTGGTAATAACCCGATGCGGCTGTCGGTATAATATATGTATATTATGTAATAATAACATATTTATAGTTAAACGTAATATTACATTATTATAATCATATGCAGCCGTTTTAGACATTCAAATGATTAATACTTATTTCTTTCCGAAAATAGCACCGCGACGACGACGGATATGAACCTAGAGATAATTGAACGACAAACGAATATTATAATATCGTACACGTGTTTCGTCTTCAAGGACCTCACTATATTGGACAATGCAAGCACTCGTGTTAAACGGTTTTCGTTACATCGGTGCAGTGCGGGTTATAATAATTTATAATATTACTATTCGTTTTTTGGTCACCGAACCAATATACATGGGCCGAAAAGACTGGTGCATAGGTGAAATATTTCATGATTATTTATTATATTATGATACTCGTATACCTACAAATTACATCTACGTCTTAACAGAATACAGAGTATACGACAAGAAGAGAAAAAAATTCAGAACCTCCTACAAGTGGTAACAACCTAGCTGAAACATTAAACCACGCAGCGCCAAACAATATTTTCAAACTCATACAGCTTTTATCCAAAACACGTTTTATCAAAAATCCCTCCTCGTATGACATGGCCACTCGTAACATTTTTTTAATGAATTGAATTGAATACGACAAAATAAGACTGAGTGTCCAGTCAAAATGTATATATATCAGAGTTGATAACCTGTATGTTGTAGGTAGGTATTACATTGTTATTGGTCATACGAATTTGTGAACCAGCCAGGCGGCTGCACGATTGCACGAGAGACTGTTCTGTTTGACGGAAGTAGATACTTATATTGTACCCAATATATTACATCATATTAATATTATGAACAAAATCGTCATCCCAATAATGTACAGGAAAAGTAAGAAAATCACTTTAGTTACAAATTTGTAGGAGCTGGAGAATGCCCAAAAACTGTAAACTGATTTAGAGGGCTGGTGGGTGACGTGAGAATTTCAGGTTTGGTCTTGCAAAGCCATGCTACCTAATTACGTGCTACCTATATTTTTTTTTGCCATAGGAAAATATTCTGAATTCTGATATATTATTGGTATATAATTATGCATAGTGTTAAACATTTCTCCCCCCCCCCCCCCCCAGGTGGCACTTTCTACACATAACCTAAAGCGTACAAATCTTTAAAATAGTTGTACAAATAATTGATGATTAAGAACATACAAAAACTGTAATATTTCGAATGTGGGGGTGGATAGAGATATATGCACATCCACGACATGTTGTTACGTCTCGGTCCACTCTCAATTTTTGTGACTCTCAACAAATGTATATAATATTAACTTAAAATCGTAAGACATATATTACGAGAACTTCCAAAATTCGAGTATTTAACTGAGTGGCTGCATCGCCTGTATCACATGACGGAATACGTTCCTCTAGCCGGCCAGACATGACATGACGTGGTATTATGTACCGCGCGTTCAGCCGTCGCGAGATGTCGTGGCCGTTTATAGGTTACCACCACAGTAGGTACCGTTAGATACCGCGGTCGTGACGAACAACTATTAATTAATATTTATTAATCTTATGCATTACAAATAATTATCGACGGTCTTAAACGGTGGCGAATGAACCTCACCAGTCACCGTGGTCCGTCGTAGTCTTCTACTGCTGCGGGATTTTATTCTTCCGTAGTGTACGCCATACGCGCTGAATCGAACATCAATCAGGTATTTTTAAACATTTCAGTTTGAGCAATAATCAACAATTTATACAATATTACACCCCCATGATGCTCGCTCGATATTTTTAACTTCTGACTGCAGGTGCATCTTAACAGTGCAATCGGTCTGGCAGAGCCCTCGCATCTGAGGAGTGATGAATTCGAGAGGAAATTGTGACTTGAACATATTATGGAAACCGTCATTTTTGTCAGTCGATACGACGTTTCCGTTACACATATTTATTATTATTATTATAATCATTTTCGTATTCCAATCACAGCTAGTATACAATAATATTATTTACTCCGTCGACCTGCAACCTTCACATCAGCTGTCGCTTGTCTACATCTGTATAATATTACATCATATTGTTTTACAAGTTACAATACTACAATATTATTTACGATATCTCACGATTTGGTTTATTTCTACCCGACGGCTGCAGAATCTCATTATTGTACCCATGGTTAATATACAATATACATTCATGCATAGTAGGTTTATAATATACAGGTACATTTATTTCCTGAAATTTTTAACAGTTCCTTGCACGTGGACTTCCCCGCTCCCGGTGATGCCTCCCTACCGTATATAGGTACATAAATATTATATGTACATACGTGCAATAGACATGTAGAAATGTAGAATAGCCGTGTATACCTAGACGTAATCATCATTGTCATCGACATAGCCGTCTCCATCGTCATCGTTATCGTAATCATTGTCTTCATCATCATTATCATCATCACCATCATCATCATCATCGCTGTAATCATTTTCTTCATCTCACACTCGTTCAAGACGTCAGAGACACGCGCCCGGATGGGTCACCTGAGAGTGCAGTAGTTCAGAAAATGTCAATCTTCAATCTCCACACGACCAGACACTGATATCAATAAATTTAATTCTCATATAAAACAAAATTTGATTTTTTGCAGGTTAAGTTTTGTTCCATGTGTCTCAATTTTGTGGAATGGTATAGAATTGAAGATTTAAATCTTGTATGTTATAATGTAGGTACCTATATTCAGCATTGTAGCTATCGGTTTCTTATGTTGATGATGACGAGTGGCGACGGATAAAGAAATTAGAAATAAAGATTTTTGCTACGGCAGACGGAGACTTCAATATTTGTTGAAATGCATTTGCGAGATGTTTAACAGACGGCAATCGGAAATTTTGCCTTGTCACCTAAAAGCTTCATGCGATTACGCGTCTCTTCTGCTGCAGAGCATATGTATGCAATTAAATGGTATTTTTTTTACCTCTTTACTACGTATAGCAGTCAATTTAAGAGAAAATAATTGCCTCTTAGTTGCAAATATTGTGCGCTGCGAAAAATATGCTTCCCGATCCTACTATACTCATATAATTATAACAGACGTCAATTATTTCGAAATACTTTTTATTACTTCATTACATTTACTTACTCGAATTTTTGAAATGTTCATTTTACTAGTAGGTACCTAAGATATAATATAATATATTTTCACAATAATTCGATCAATAATTCCCCCCCCCCCCAAAAAAAAATCGTGTATCGATTCCGCTTGACCGAGACGCTCTACCAACAGACCAGAGACAGCATATATAACTATACATGCGGATATATTCCAGGCTCGCTGGCACCCCCTTCCCCTCCCCCCACCAATAATTTCAAATTTCGGGACCAAAACCGAATCGTTTGTACTTCGTTAGTGCTTGTTAGTATTTTTTCTCATCTTTAGTGTTTTATATCCCTTCCAATGTTATTGGCATTTCGTACAAGGAGTGCTTGGGCATATCTCACATACTTACGCCATATATTGTAGATTATATAAGTAATTTAGAACAGTGATGAATTTATTATAATATATTATTCGGAAATAATACCAGAATTAAAGAATTTATAAGAGGTATCATAAACTATAATTTATATAGGGTACTGGGTAATGTAGTTCTTATAAAGGATTTAATTTACAAACTATCCTGCGAGTAATCACAAGTACATTTTCAATTTATTCAATTTTACAGTTATAATTTTATAACCATATGTTTACATAAAGACATAAGCTGTACTATAGTATTATTATAATAGAATGTTCCAATTTGATTACTAATAAATTTATTTTAGATTTAAACTGTTATATACATATAATTTTGTTTTGTTAAATGGACAATGTGAGTATAATTATTATTGTCCAACGAAACACTAAAGAATTTTTCTAATCTAATACAATATCTACAATAAGCAATAAAGTTCACATATTTACGAAAATATTTCAATATCTGAATAACGAATTTAATATTATGTCCAACATCACATATACGATATACTGCAAGATACAATTATACGAATTATTTTCATTCGTCAAACGGGCAATGTAATCACTATATATAAACAATCGTGCACGTCGTGCGCATTATTGATATTTTTTGTTATATCTATGACGAGCTGGGGTTCACAAGCAATTATTATAATAGTCAACACTCACTATCCAGCTCAATTTTTGTGTTATTCCAAAAAATATAAGACTACAGTTTGAACTAAACATTAACCAAACTAAAACTGTTTGGTAATTATAATGTTTGTATTTTATAGATTTAATTTTAAAATATATAGTACTCTGAGTTATAATATACTTGCTCAATGTAAGATGATATATTTATCACATAATACTCAACCCCCCCCCCCTTTAGTATTTTTTCAGTTAACGTAATTACGTAAAAATGTATAATAAAAATGATGACAATTTAAAAAAAAAATTTATAGTACTAATAAAAATAAATACAAAATTAAATTAAGGTAATTTCAGTGTTACCGTCACAATCTAGTTTCGATTAAAAATGTACGGCGAGAAGACCGTCGTCACCGAAGTTATTATTTAATAATAATTATTATTAGATATGGGATATTCCAATTTATACTCCATTATATTATAACATTATATTTTAAACTGAAAAATAATTATTTACACAGGACAGATTAAATGGATTGACCATGTTGTCGGTATACAGTGATATACATTTAACTCTTGAATAAGTCATTGATGAGTTGGGACAAAAACTCAGGAAAATAGACATTGTTCTATAATGAAAAATGAAAATAAATATTAGTTAAACAACATATTATTTTGATTTATCAATGTATAGTATATATATATGTATTTAATTGTTTATATGTAAGCCCCCCCCCCCATTGAAAATAGCTGTGTACGCCACTGCATATATCACACATCAATGCATTATTGTCTTTAAATAGCATCTGGGGGCAGGGCACCCACAAGGGGGGAGTAGTTGGACCTGAAATTCAAGGGCCCGCTGGAAATGTATAGGTATTATAATCGTACTATGTATAATTATTAAGTCATTTTGTTATTTTAAGCTGTAGGTTAACCATTAATCACAAATCACATGGAAATCGTGTATGGGATATCCGTACCGCTTATATGCATTGGAAGTTGTGCATAGGCCCTACAAAAAACATTTAGTACAAAGGCCCAACATTGTATGTGGGAGACTTTTCATTAGGTATAAATGAATTATTTATTTATTTTGGTTTGCAATAATGACTGTTATACTCGTATGTTTTGATTTTGAATTAGACGGATAATCCCGTGTTTTCGTTCTCAAAAATATGGTCTTAAGTTTGTATACTGCAATAGCTATTATTATGTAAAGAAATATTTCTCGTGAAAAATGGAAAATTTGTTTAACACTATATAATGCTCGAATACCGTTTCTAAACGGTATCGTATTATAATAATGACGATGATGCTCGTCGCTATACAATAGTCAATAATATTAACATCCTAATCTTATTTATCGCGAATTTTTTTTGTGCCCAAAGGACAAAAAAAAACTGTTCCCTATTGTGTACAATAGCCGTCAACAATAAGAATAATTTGACTATCTGTTTATATTATATACGTACGTACTGTGATATAAAACCGACGGCGGGACACAATGATAATGCGCATAACCACCGACACTCTGCGGAATATCACGAAAATATTCTCCCGGATGTTCGATTGTTGGATGTCGACCTGGCACCCGAAGGCGGTCATCTCGTCGGTAACCGTTCCGACTTGCAAAAGTATTGTTCGCTTAAATACGATGTACGTATACGCGCGTATAATAATATTATAATATCATGTACCTACTGCACGTTACACACGCCACGACTTTTCGCGCGTCAAATAGAGACGCATTAAATGTTTACAGGTTTATATCCTAAATGAGATGAGATCGCAAAAATCGTGCGTGTATAGCTATACATAGCCAAGTTGTAGAAGCATAGTTTATTATATTATATATTATAGGTAGGTACGCTTTTTACTGAATTGTGTGCGTGGATCGAACAAAAATTAACGTCAATTGACTAAAATTACAACGGTGCATTGCGAGTCTGAGTCGTGAAAAATAAGTAATTTATTATTATTATTGTTATTTATTATTGTAATAATAATGCACCCACAAACGCGATGGTCGCGGGTTAACGGGGTTCCTCGTTCAAATCTATGCCAAGTACTAACACTATTACACGTCACACGGCTGACACACACCGGTCGCCGACTGACAAGTTAAATTTGCATTTCACGTGCCAATTATATAATATTATATTCGTCATTTATAGATATATATATAGCAATATAAACTTGTTGCTATGACATAGATATATATATACATATTATATATGCGATATACAAGTATGTGGACGTCAACATCGTATCAATTATTGCCACTAATACGCTGCTGAGTTCTAATTGCAACTCAACTGTAAGTTAATCCACAAGCGATGAAAAAAAATAAGTAATCGTGAAATTCGAAAGATAATTAATAAATACTTATAATAATCAATACAGGTAGTTAATAAAATAATTACTTCTAAACCACCTTATGAATATATTATGATAATCTGCAATGTTATTAAATCCAATTTAGGTACATACAGCTGAACATTGACGAGTTAAATATCAGTTAAGGTCGTTAGATGGGCACAATCAGGTTTAAGACATTCATCGGAGACACGCTCCACACACCCCAACTGCTAAATAGGTACCATTCATTTCTGACATTTCAGATTTTGTAGAACGATGTATTGGTTTTACAATGATGAGGTTTTTTTATACATATGACACTATCGTGAGCCAAGTAACCCACCCATAGAAATGGTCAATCCAAAATTCTTTACACCAATCACTATTATTTTACTTGTTTTAGATTCTGAGGGGATGAGATGAATATGTTGATCGTACAATAATGTACCTATATTATGTTTATTGCATGTATGATAAATATAGTAGATACAATTCCTACGATTTTCAACATTGAGAGTAGTTTTTGATGTAAAGTTGAATATAGTTGGAACTTCAAAATTGGAATTTTCACAAGATTCCTCATTAGTTGTCATAACTGGATTTAAAAAATAATTTTGTGTAATTCCACAAATATTTTTATGAACTTCTGAAATTTAAATGTTCACGAAGTAATATATACCTAACCACGTAAAATATTGGTCATATATTATGAATATATAATAAAGTTCCAAAACTATATATTATATTATAAACTTTATTTTATTATAAAATTGAAGTTATGCAACACAACATTTGGATAACCACCTAGTTTGTGCGAAGTGATGTATAAAATATATGTAATAATACTTATTGATTTCCAACAACAATATAGTATTACATAGAGTGAATAACACAGTAAATTAAACTAGTGTTGGTCACCTCCAAGCCGTGACTGTGCGTAATATAAAGCGATTTTAAAAGCGACTTTAAAAGCGACTTATGATTATGCCGGGAAAACACTTACATGAATTAACTTTTGTAAGAATGTGTGCTTATAATTATTTTCTGACCGTATATACAACAGTTATATACATGACTGATGAGTTATATAATAAAAATAAACGCTTCACAAATCGAATAACAGTACCTACCTACAACGTATATACACAAACAAACATTACGAGATAAAATAACACGTTTGCTATTAATGGCATACCTACCTAGATAGGTACCTAGGTATACAACTCGACGGTATATAGAACAAAACGTTCCTATATGTATCATACATATATGCGCGTATATAGATAATGTAGTAATAATTATTACCGAAAACACAAATTGCAATTATTATAATAATAACGCTTGTCAGTCGTACTCCCCGGATAAAAGTCATACATGCCGAGAGACGTATAATTCGGTGGTTTTTTTTTTCTACTCGTATACATACTTTAATAACAACCTCTTGTCGGGCTTAAATAAAAATGGATATATAGTGAGCCTATATAATATTATTATAACCTTATAACGACAGGACGCGGCACGGCTAAGATACATCTCGCGTACGTATTATACACATATTATTATATTATTTTATGTGTATACTGTATATATATATTATATATATATATATATATGCTTCAGGATGAGCAGGATGCGGGATAACGCCGCGGAGGATAAGTCAATGATGATATGCCGGCTATATATAGAAACGGGTCGTAAAAAAGGGTTAGGCCGAGTGTATGTAATGCATTACACACGTGTATACTGCGTATCGTGATAACGACGATCGTAATATTATGATATATTGTGTATAAATGTATAATAATATAATCGTAATATAATAATATAATGTGGTACAGCATCGGACGGCGGCGGCGGCGGCGGTGGATGCTGCGGCAGTGCAGGTGGCGGCGACTCGGCCCCGTACGGTAAGTACCCGCGGTGAATGACCTTGACGGTGAAGGTCACGGACGTGCGTGTACGGATATCGCGGCCAATTGCCATCATCATCGTCATGATCATCGTCATCACCGTCTTCTTCGTCTTCCAATCCGTCGTCACACACACACACACACACACACACACGCACACGCACACGCACACAACAACAATAATAATACAACCTATAGGTATATATGTCTGCAGTGTGTGTGAGTGTGTATAAAAAATACAAACACAACCCGTAAGCGCGTATATATTATGTATACGTGACGGGGCGGATATTGATGTCGGACGGACACGCGGTTTGCGCGTGCGTCTGCCGAGAATGAAAAAAAAAAAAAAAAAATGACCGCATAATATATAATATATATATAGGTATGATATTATGTATATAAAGGTATGATATACCTATATATAGGTATAACGGGAGATGACTATACAAACTGCGACGACGGCCCCGGCGGCGGCGGCCCCGGCTGCGGACGATTATATTATTATCATTTTCGTCAACGTTATTATTATTATCATCATCGCCGCCGCCGCCGCCGCCGCCGCCGCCGCCGTCATTATGTGCGTATCGTTGTTTCGTGTTTTCGGCCGACGGTTTTGCGCCGAAGCAACGACGCACAAGTGGCTTACCGACTCTTTCGTCGGCGGGGATTCCTTCGCAATTACCAAATCCTATTATTCGTAGGTTTATTATATATAATGCGTACCTGCGACCTCCTAAATAAGAAATACATAATAAATATTATTATTTTTGTGTAGTTTATCCCGGACCGATCAAAACCAGTCAAAAATATCTTATTTTCAGTATTGTATAGGTAATACCATCAAAGTACAAAGTACGGTGAATAGATAAAAGCGTGTTTGCAGCGCATAGGCGTAGAGGAATAATCGCACCTTTTTATATTACAGTAATAGACACAGTGGTTACAGTAGCTTACAGGTCCTTAGTTATATGATTATAAAAAATCATGAAGAAAGACTAGACGATCAAGTGTAGGACACTAGAAAGAAATTAAAATAGTTAAGTAAGTCTGAATATTATATTATTGTTGAATTTGTGTAGCATCAAGTAAATTTAAGTCAAGATTGCAGTCGGTGTCGATTTTTCCAATTATCCGCAATTTTATATAATTTGAAAATTATATCTTATATTTTAGTCACTATTTTAATTTTATTAAAATACTATTCCACAAATCTACTGTTTCCAAATTAAGGGAGTTGGTACTGTGTATTATATCAACAAAAATGACTTCACAGGAAAACTCTCAAGCCTCATTAATATGTCGAGTTTTGATCATATTTTTTCGTCCTTAAAATGGATAATGCAAATACGCTGATAAGTAAACTACAGAAGTGAAACAAAGAGTACAGACTGCGTGTATTTAGATTGCAATTATTATAAGTTTGAAGAGTTAAATCACGTACATTATAATATATTTCAAACATATAAACATTGCACTAAGCATTTATTGCAATTTTAAATGTTTTCTTACATTTTTATTTCGTTTTAGACGATAAAATATTAATATATAATCCTATAAATTAAAGAATATACATCGCATCACATACCTATCGTTAAAATCCATATAAATTTTAAAAGGAATTTTTCTTCATTATCTAAAAAATTTAAATTTTAACTATATTAATAAATCATACACTATCTACCTAAACCACTACCGACCAATATTTTTATCGCCCCTTCATGCACATAAGTCAAGGAGTAATGGAATATACACGCTGTAGCAGTAGTATTGGTACTTACTTGATAATAAACTTTTTTTTTTTATTATGCAAGAACACTAGAAAACGATGCACGAACAAGATATTATGATAATATCATATATTCATATAGGTACTGAGTTGTATTGGATGGATATCGGAGTTCCTAATGTACCATTTGACGATTAAAACGAATAGTCAGGTAGGTACCAAATATGTTTATGATTTTCACGTGTACATGGTTTCTGTTAAAACTCATTAGTCTATGGCTCTAAAAATATACTTACCTACTAAATAGTAAATATCTGTACTTGAAACTCTTTGTTCCATTCGTCAAGTCATGGAATTAATAATATAAGCTTACTTAGGGCAATACAGTTGGTAATGAAATAAAAAACAAACCCATACAAATAGAAAAAAGTGAAATATTTTAGAAGAGAGATGAGAGACTATTAATAATTACAATGTAATATAATGCAAATTGTTAATCATCCCTCCCCCAATATTCGTTCTATAACTTCTGCTGATACGCCACTGTATTAAATACGAGTATACACATGGATGTTAAACGTATACGACAGCAGAAATCACAGAAAAATAGAGAACATTCCAGGCTTTCGCGATATCCGTGCACCGCAGGTGTATCAAATTATATTACAAGTACTCGTTTGATATTATTATTATAGCCAGGAGCAAATTATATTGCGCCGCTACTGCGCAATTCGTTTTTTTTTATTTTCAATTTTTTATAACAGATTATTATACTACTCGTTTAAATGCGTACCTATATATATATACACACATTAATGACACGTAGGCGCCGTCTCAGTCCTATGCAGCTTGGAAGGACTGTATTCGAAACGGTTTTAAAATGCAGAATACACTAGAAATTTTATATTTTTTAATCGCTGATCCGCGGGTAGGTATACATCGTAAACGCAAAGCGCTTAGCATCTTATATATACACTACATGAGTATAATGAATGTGTATACAATATATAATAAACTTATATATTTGTATATATATAACCTCGGAAATATATAATTTCTTTCTACGAATGCATAAACATAATTACAGTTATTATAATATATGTATTATATTATACATGGACTCATATACCCAAACACCGACGTACATAATATTATGTATAACACACTGTATATAGCTGCAACGCATTAGATTATTATTATTATTATTATTATTACGTGTTACTCTACTTAAAATCGATCGACACGACCGAGAATTCGTTACATTTTCTTTTTTATTTATAGAACTCTGCACATCGGTGCATATTTTTTATTAGCTAAAGATACGCACCTACAAACTCGTTTTGTGCTAAAACCGTATTAGTCGTATATTATACTATAACTATTACGTGTTAAATTCGAGTTTCGATGTACCTATACCTGCAATAATTAATATTCTTGTTTTTTTTTTAAACATATCTGTGATGTACAACTACCAATAGGTATACCACCTATAATATTTAGGATAAAAAATTGAGATTTACTCTTTTGGATCGGAATACTTGTCACTCTGTCATCAAATACATTTATAATAGGTTATTATCATCCATATTGTACCTATTGGCTATTAGTAATTCCTAGATGTTACAGATATTTATACAATATTATTTCTTGCTGGGTAATTGACGTCTACGCATTCATAAGATTTGCTAATCGCATGGTATTATAATATATTGATATTTTTTTTTTAATTCCTTATAATACCCAATAAACATAATATTACTGTCCATATTATATATCGCGGTTATAGGAGGAACTAGACATTTTCATTTGATCGAAATTCATTTCCAGAAGTCAAATTATGGGGTGTAAAATGATCGAATATAGGTGCACTACAATATAATATGTATTTTATTCATAAATTACATTCTAGTATCTTTCTTAAGATTGTTTTTATACCGTTGTTTTATATTTACAATGGTAATTGATACAAAAGTATCAAAACTTATAGCAATTTAAAAAGAAGTGCAGAATATCGATACAAACAAGACGAGCGTTCCCCGGAACCTATAATAGAATGGGTAGGTCTTTTTATTATAACTATAATAGTAATAAACGATTAAAAAGGAGCTTTAATATTATTTTATCGTAAATATATCGCCGTAATATAATAAGCACATATAGGTACACATTAAGTAATTTCACGGGCAATTTATACACACACATATACACCTCATGTAATAATAATGTAATATTATACAAGACGACTGTCTGTTTATTATAATTTATGATAATATACAATATTAATATCATCGAATAATTATTGCATTCCGTCGTGGTCGGGTAGGCAACAGTTGATATAATATACGATATTCGCTACACGCTGAAGCTGCAAGAGTTTATAATAATATATCCTGTTGACTTCACATGTTTATCGAAAAATTTAACATAATGGACTTTAGAGCGTGTAAACAGTACATAAAATTCAAAACCAACGTACCTAATAATTATTAACATATCCAGAGAAAAATTTTACCAAATATTTCGTAGGCATGTATATTATGCAATCGTCGTTTTTAAAAAAAAATCAAACGCGATTCACCTTTGTAAATCGTTTGTTATGTAAAAGCGAGTCCATCTGCTTCCAAAATACAGGAGTATGAACAGAGATTATTATTTCATTATTTTGTTTGTTATAAACGTTATTATTTACTAAGTTATAAGTAAGTGGCTTATGTGGCACAGTGGCAGGGGCGGACTGGCTGGGATGCTACAGCAACCCTTGCCCTAAAATATATTTGCCCCTATCGGTATAAATGTGCCCACCTAAAATTAATCTGAATTTTGAAGGAGAAGGTTAAAATTCTCTGATAAAATCGTAGGTAGATGTAGATCTATTATTTATGTAATAACTAATATAAGTAATACTATAAATACTATAACAATCATAAAGAAAAAAGAATACATTTAAAGTAGGTAGCCAATAAGAAGATAGGTAAATTAGTTTGAGCAGCTTTTTATATACATTAAATATACTTTCTTAATTTATTATTAACACAATCTTTATAAGAGGAACTTAGCTCTAATTGTTATGACTTATGGGGAAGGGGGGGGGGCAAAAATTAATCACAATTTACTGGCCCTTAAGTTTGCCGTTGCTTAACCTTGCCTTGCTGTTGTAATTTGGCACCTATTTACATTTTTAACGTATTTAAAACATTTTATTAAAACAAAAGAAAATGTTTAAATATTTTATAAATAACCTATTTTTTAAAAATTTGTTTTATTTGCCCTTTAAATTATGTAGCATCCCGCGCCTTTTTTTACCAGTCCGCGCCTGCACAGTGGTTATTACTTAAGATTCTACTTAACTATATTAAATAAACTTTTAAATACTATTTAATAGCTCTGCGCAATACACATTCTTCCTCCGATGACCACTGTGGCAGCTAGTGACGTGATGTTCGTAATATTCACTTTCTTGGTACATATTATTATGTGGTGTATCAACATTAATAATTATTCATTTATATCCAAGAAAAAAAATGATTGCTTCTTTCTGCAGATGCATCTTTCTCAAACTTTTCTGTCCACTTTCCTTGGGTAAGATTGCTGAAACGTCTAAATACATTACGCCCAGACTGCAGAGGAATTTAAATTAAATTTCGAAACATTAAAAAAAAGTTATTATGCAAGTAAAAAAATGGTACCAACCAAGATAATATACAATTTTGATTTTTTTTTTGCATTTAGATTTATAATTGCATACCTACTACCTAATATACTCGTACCTGTTGGATTCACGAGAATTTGTGTCACCGTAATGTCATAAATCATAATGTTTTATGTTTTATTATAACATTGCATGTAACCCATTTGGCATTTCATCTCAGTTTTCATCGAATCCAGTAAAAGAGCTCACAATTATTATTACTATTTACAAAAATTATAATTGAATAAATATGAAATAATCATAAAAAATCATAAAAAATCACTAATATCGCATAGCTGGACCTCGTGCGATATTTATGATTTTAAAGGGGTTTTCGATCTACGGTGTTTGAATAAACTATTTCATCGATTAATAATCCAATTTAAATATAAGTAAGTAAACCGGTTTGTCTAGACGCATCGTTTATCGGTTTAAGACAAATCCCTTGAATATTTTTTTTTAAGTTCCAACGTATCAAAATTAGTCATTATCCGTTCTAGTTACGTGACGTCCTAGTAAATTATGCAAATCGGAAAATGAAACATTATTTCATTCACACTGTACTCGGCATCAAGTAGTTGTTGGCATGTGTGATGTATATAAATATAATTGACCAACGCCACAGATGACTTTATATGTCTATATATAGATACAACTACTTTGCCCATAACTATAAAAATGTATTTACCTAATTCAACCTAACTAGTCATTTAAACGTAACTTGGAATATGTTCGATCAATAATCATAATAATTTAAAAATAATTACATACAAAATTTGTACATTTAATGTTATAAAAAGCATTCAAAATAGGGACTAATTTTTGTCTATATATATTCTTCATTTTTTCTTAGGGCCATTTACAACAGGAAAAACAAAATTGTACAAACGAGTATATATATTATTTTAGTGCTGAGATTTTCATGTATTTTATTAATTTGTACACACAAAAATAAAACCTTTACCGCTTAAAGTAAAGTTAATAACAATAATTCATACGTTATAACTAGAATTTATACAATTAATTTTTTTAAATAATTTTTTTTCATTAAATCCCATGTCAAATAAATAAAACATTTCTGTTTTTTATTAGCGGTAATGAATAATACTAATAATTAATATGGGTATTAAAGATCAGCAACGGACGAACCATAAGAAAAATAACTCGGGTTGGTATGATTGAGTCTTCGGACTTGGCTTTGAAATACGTATCTTAATGTACGATACACGATACACCTGATGCAAGCTGTTCTGCTACAATATAAATAATATAATAATATAATATATTATTATTTATTATTGAATCTTTAGAAATAAAATCACGCAAGTTTTCTAACATAAGTTACATCGATTGCTCGAATTTGGACGAAAATGGCTCGCATGTATATATTATTTTGTGGCCAAATATATTTTGGGTTTATCGTGTAAACACACTTTGCAGTCACGTATTCAGTCTAATCGCGGATACCCAAGACTGTGTAGAGTCTCTAATACGCAATACGTCCATCGACCCAATGTGGTATTATAACTATATGTATAATTAATTTTGTTGTTACCAATGTGGGTTCCGACGAGCCCGAACTCCGAGCTCGACGTTTCCAAAATAAAATCCTAATTTCGGGAAACTTATCATCCACGTTGTGGTCATTCAACTTTTTTTTTTATTAAAAATGAAAATTTTATTGTGATCTGTATATATATTAATATTACACAAGAAAGTTAACATATATAGACATTAAATATTTAATAGACACGCTGAAGATAGGAATAAATGGAGCGAGTCGCACCTCTTTGGACGGATTTGTTCATTTACCGACACATTACCGTCACATTACCGTCAATTTTAAACTGATGATTTTTTTCGCTGTGCTAGGTATAATTATTTCATAAAAACGTGGACGTCTGGATGCTTATTTTAAGTAACTAAGTATACGACAAGACGCAAGTATTACACATATATTATATTGGTATGATGCATCAGTCCGTTTTACAGACTTTGTTTATCAACGATTTGGGACAAATTGAAACCATACTTATAATTATTACAATTTCGGATGCAAATTTTCATTTAACCTTTTTGAAATTAATTATTTAATATATAATATGTGATATAAGTAGTTCTTTTTGCGTTGTCACTCGAAGAAATTCATAACGGTCAATCCAATTAGGAGGATTCTATATGCTGGGGTCACAGATAGAATATGGAACCAAGGGTCCCACAGAAATATAAACGGGGGTTGGGGCAAAGTCAAAAGTCAAAGGTTAAAATCTATTTTTTTTCAATTAATAAAAAATTAATACTTTAAGCTTGTTGGTCTTGTATGGGACGTAATTTCAATGAAAAATGGTGTAAACAGTGTTTGAAATTTCAGGTGATGAATATTTTGACGTAAATAAGACTCGTTCTGATGATGTTCATATAGTTACTAAACTACTAACAATACTAACCTAAAATCAGTTTCTTCGCTCTGTAAGTATATAACAGGTACCCAACAAATTACATTAAATTTACATTTAAATACAATTTTTACTTAATCGGTTATTTAAAAATACAAGACAATTCATTATAAAAATTAAATACATTTTTTTTTCTTGCGGGACATTTACCCGTATATAAATAAAAGGCTTTTTACTGGGGCATTGTCCTTGTGGTTTCTGCCGCACTGCTGCAGTCCATATATTTTGTGAAGAATTATTCCGTTTAAATATTTTAAAGGTATGATCGCCATGCGATTTCCTACAAGAATTTGGAAAAAATGTATATATTTTTGTAAGTTTTTGAATTATTCAAGTGACGAGGCTGAGGTGTAACATAATTTAGTATGGACAACAAATACGGCGAGACACTCACGCTACCGTGATATATATATTCTATTATTATATTACGTCGATCTCCGTTGTATTGATAACAAATCGATCGTATACTTTGTACAAATCTTTGTATTCGTTACAAATCATGGTTAATTGATTATATTTTTTTATGCACTGCACACATGACACATGATATTTAGTTCAGTAGGCTACTGGTGAACAATGGTGTTATAATATAATAAATAATAATAATATTATGTTCACCAACTAGTACTATGTATATAATATATAACTTATATATTACAATACACACAAGTGCACAACATATATACAGCATTATATAGTAATATTATATTGTTATTTAAAACTGTTATCTGTGCGTTTCGGGTTTCATGTGAAGTATGTAACTGCACAATAATACGTTTATATTTATGACAAACAAGGATGTCCACCGCTAACATGACAGTAAACAATTACAAAAGTTTTAATTATTTTACTTTTGAAATTTAATCACGAATAATACAGGTAAATTAAATCTTCATTATATTATGTAAACCTTAGAAAGTACTAGTAAATATTAAATGATATCCTACTTACATCCTTTGCTATATTTTGGTATAAGTTCGAAGCATTGATGCATAAGTGCGATTGTAATAAGTTTATGTCCCAAACACTATGGTCAACAACACAGCTACACACACACATTCACGATTAGTTATTTAACGCCTGGGTATTATAATATCCAAATTCCATATATTACCCATCTATATAAGACATTACACTTTTGTTGGTTTTTTATCTATTGCTGTAAGTGGCTATATAAAGACCATTACAATATAATATAACCTAAATGTTTTGAATTTCAATGTGTTTTATCTTTGAATTCATAATTTTTATATGTTTTTAAGGTGACATATGGGCTGTTATATACATAATATATAAATTAACTATTAAGCACAGTTAATCACAGAGACTCCCGAAAAAAACATTGTCATAAATAGAAATATAACCTTTATAAATAATAATATTCTTAAAACAATACATAGCTATATTTTGAAGTACTTACATTAAAAATATGTAAATACAAAATACCTGATAGACATAATGATATTATTGTTTTGATTTTTATCATATCTTAATAGTTGTTTTTTTTATTAAAGATTTAATGCATATTATTTAAATTTTAAAGATTTTATCATAATGCATTGTGCCAAAAAAACAATAGTTTTTAATACGACGAATAACCAGAATTATTTATAATATTGAATTATTGTTGACTGAGGATTGAAAAAAAAATATATTCAATTTAGTTAGCCACCGCATACCTCTAAATTTCCTAAGCAAATTCCCTTTTAATTTAATCGAAAATAAAGTCTTAAGGAATTCGAAGGAGAAATGTAATATTCTCATTCTCTAATTGAAAATATCAAATCCGTACGAATAACGGTCTCTGAAAAGATTAACATTTTTTTTTTTTTTGAATTATGGCGCTTTGTAACAGCTGTCACAGTATTTCATTAGTGCTACTGCACTACTGCAGTCTCTGCGCGGGGCCTATATATATTATAATACTCTGTACGCACACCACCGCAGTACTGCAACCGCATTATATCTTGAGCGTACTCTTGAACGTATATTATATGCAAAATATGCATTAAAATGTACATATTATGTAATTATACGGTTGTATAAATTCCCCTCCAATAGCAGATACATATATTGCGAGGACGATCATTGCCGTCGATCGCCGCGGACATCTATCCGGAAGACCGCGGACGGCGGTGGCAGTTTAACGACCGCGCCGCGCTTGGCAACAATGGTCGTATTATATTATAAATAATATACCGACACACGCGCGTATATGTCAGCCCGGCGGTCTAGGGGCTGAAAAGGGGGCCGAAAGCTCTCGAGAACAAAAGCGTATGGCGGGGAGGTGCTTCGCATAGAGAGGCACGTCGTTGTAGTCGTCCTACACGTACGTCGTCGGATTTATGCCGACCGATTGTGAGGGGAAAAAAATCTTCTTCTCGACGACGGTGCAACGATGCCCGGGACCCCAGCGGCAGTTTTTTTAGCGTATGTTTTATATGCGTACTATTATGCGTAAATATAATATGCAAAAACGAGATGTATTATATAGGTGCCTACCTATTTATATAGCTATATATGTACAGTACTATACTACGGGAGGGCAAAAACTGTGAGAAATGTCTATAGGTACTAGCGCACACGAGAGACGCGAGGCAAACAAACGAAAAAAAATCCAATAAAATTCATTTGATTTTACGCACTCGTGTGTGTGTGCGCGCGTTTGAACGATTCGTCTCCCGCCGCGGGCGACTACTGAAGCCGTATAATATTGTAATCCCCGGAATGTCGGCTAATCTGCATTGGAAACGCGACAAAAGATTTATCGCCCCGACCGCGACGCCGAAGACCTAGCGAGATACGCGGCACGTCTATAATAATATAATATGCGTACATATACTTAAATACGAGAATCATCGCAAAAGGGAGTTTTGTCTTATGCACACTCGCAATACATATTATAATATTCGAACTTAAACCGACTTGCACGCGAGTTACAATATTATTATACATTTAAGTATATCTGCTACGTAATCCATTGGGTGTTGACCAGTTGCCCTCGGCGGCTGTTTTCGGCATTTTCAAAAACGTACCAGCTAATTGCCCGAATATACTAGTTGCCCTCAACCGTATGATCCAGTTGAGTTCATATATTATGCGTACACATAATATATGCACGGTTACAATAGTAACACGTAATATGGAGAAGGTAAATTACTAAATTATGTATAGAATATATATGTATAAAAATAATGCATATTATAAAGATTAAATATAATATTTGTAATATTGTAAGCGGAATCCAATGCAATTCGTTAAAAGATAGTAAAAAATTTAAACATTTTTGTGTTGTATGGTCCTTTAGGGAGATGGGTACATAAATGCAGATATTATCCAAATTACTATCAAAGTATTTGTCGAAATCACAGTTTTCTATTTCTTAACATGCGTGAGTGTGGTACCTACACAACGCTGGGCATTACAATATTATTGTTTTTCGGCTTGTCGGCCGTCACACACGACAATATCATATTTTCAGTTCGGCTGCAACCACCATTACTTCATTACACAAAAACGTGAAAACCATGAACATGTGACTTATGTAACGGTTTACTGTTAAGACATATGCTGTGGTACGGCCGATAGGTACACGTCATAGTCACCGTACATGTCGTCGCCCGTGATGCGACCTCTGCAGAGATGTTGTCGCCGACGATTTCAAACGATACGTCAACGAAACACTGTTGTGAGGAGCCGTCAGTGACCATCGGTTCACTACATGCATGATTCAGCACTGCAGTTCTTTGCTTAAAAAAAAAAAAGTTTTTAAACGATAATAATATATAGCCACCACACTTACTCGTGCTATCATCCCAAAAGTACACGGTGGTACAGGTTATATCGTCATTGCATGAGCAGCGTTTCATATTTATTTCGATTTCGTGTACGGCCGCTCATCGTTTGAAAGCAATTAGCGATTTCAAAAACCCGTGGAGCGAGCCGTCGTCTGCACATCTGCTTGAACGACGGTCTGAAATATAGAAACCATAGACGACAATCGTAATCGTAAAAAACTCATTTAACAAAATCATTACATAAAGAACCTAGAAAAAAGCCCCTTAATGAAAACAAAAGCACATAAATCATAGTTTTTCTAACTAAAATTAATTAGTATAAAACTTTTGTCTATTATTGTCCCGAATATAGGTGTACCTACCTAAATATAAACATTTTTATATTTTATACTTAAATTTTACATAATGTACACAAGGTTAATAGCCTTAGTTGACGAAACTTAATAATAATAATAAATCATATAAACACGTTCAATATGAATATTATATATAAATAACACATTTCTGTAAACCGGCTTTATTAAAACGAAAGCCATTAACCGATTTTATTCAATTTTATAACGTTATTTTATTATAACTATGTGCACCGCCTCAGCCTTCATGCAGCAGTAATATATGTATTGTGCAGTAATATATTTTTGTAGAGTATAGCTATATAGTATATTATATACTGTACATAATATTTTATCGAAGTTTAAAATGGGACATGCTTATCTTTAAATTATATTGGAGTCAAAAACGGTTTAATAATAATATACGTTTACTGTTTTTAAAAGCATATTATAAAATAACCAAGGTGGAATGTATACAATATATGGGTAATATTGTTATGCTCTTAAAAATATCAGTATAATATATAAATTATGTAAACTTGTATTATTATTTTACTTATATTATTCCAATTAACATTGATCGTAATATAAATTAACCATTGTCGCCTATAAATTGGGCTATGATGTTGTTCTTTGTATATGAACCACCATCATATTCATATAATATAGGTACGACATTCGAATTTGGAAAAGATTTCCCCTAAAAGCTATGTTAAATCTCTGAAATTGCAACAAAATTAAAATATTGGGATATGTTTTAAGTAACACAGTTTTAAAGGATCTACGATACAACACCTTAAATAATTCAAAACTTTGATCATTAAGTCAGTTTATAAAAAATTTCTTATTTTATATGGATAATAAAAGATAATACGGGAAGTTGGTACCTATAGATTGAATAACACTGAACAAGTTAGGGAAAAGTATACGCATAAGATGCAAACAATTAGTATAAAAATCAACTATTTGTTTTGATCAGAAATATTACAATTCTTGAAATTTAGATTGTATTGGTTTTACAATAAATTATTTGGGTCTGAAGTCACCTTTGGGGACAGACGGGCAGTAAAAACAAAGTTTGTATCTTAAACTTTGTGAGTGGTTTCTTGTAGCAAATTGGATCCAGTTTACACATATTGTTGAAGGGTCAAAAGAAGAAACTTTTCAGTTTTCAACAAAATCGGGAAAAGCAGTAAAAAAAGGGGGAGTAGGTAATTGCTCTGTAACTTTAAAGTAGGAGTTGAATGTAACTCCTAATTGGCTAGGTCACTGTAGTGGATATGTTAAATTAGAACTCACAATAATATAATGATGAATCATTGCGCACGAAAAACGATTCTGATGTGAGCCTATATTATCGTATAAATACATTGCAATTAATTATTATATTTATAATTATTATTTTACGATTTATTAACAATAGTGGTGTAATGTGCTATTAAGTATAAATTATATAATGTATAGGCAAAACTTCAATAACGCAAAGTTAATCTAAATATTCTGAAAATGTTATTGCGTATATAACTCTTTACGTAGCATATTATACGACATATTTAATATGTAAATACAATATATATTATTATTTTTAACTACTTGTAGAATACATAATTACATTTTCAAAATATTTAGACTAATTTTAAGCTATTTATACCACGAACTTAATCACACCATTCTACTGTACGTCGGCACAGTGACCTATACTACATTAATAGCAACTAAATACTTAATAATGATACTATATATTAGTTTGGAAATAATATTAAGCTAATAATTACATATGCCTACATAATGAATGAGCTTAGTAATGTTGTTGTTAAAAATTACTTCTACCTACCGTGTAACTAACAGACAAATAAATGACCAATAGCAAGTAAATATATTTATATTTAATAAAATATCTTTAGAAATATAGACCGACAGAACTGTCTGTCGTATGAATTCATTAATAAAATTATTGAAATAACTGTCATATTGAATTAAAATTTAGTAAATAGATATACTTTAACTATCTACAACCTACTTAATGATGAAGTACACTCGACAGTCGACAGTCGACACCTATTATACGTGTATACGTAGGCAGAGCGACTTTCCTGGTTTCTTAATTATATTTCATGGCTTAATTAAGGTATACAAAATAAGGTTAAATATAGGTTAGGTTAGGTGTTTAATATTTATACAGCTGAGGATTTTGTAAGTAGATATAATATATAACAATACAGCACATAATATACTGTATAGGTTTTGTTTTTCAACAAGCATTCAAACTTTTTTTGTTGGTAAGGTGCGTATCACATACAAGAGTCTCTTGCTCGACATCGAACATACAGAACACTAGTCACTACATTATATAATATCTTTCACATCACATAATATGATAATATTATCACACGCATATACCTATTACTTATTAGTATATAACCTTTGGCAGTTTAGCCAGCAAGTGTGCAGCGTATTTGCTATAATTCTTATTTTAGTAATTCAGATAGCAATAATTTCTACTCGTCTACGATCTAAAACTCCACTCATATATATTATTTTAAAAATGCCATCCTCCACTGGTCTGTGTTTGTACATTATAAAGTCTTCTGGTAAAACGTATTGACTTGGACAAGTGAACTTGCCATAGCGTTGTAAGCCAGTTGTGAATTTCCGATTGGATAATATATTATAATATAATATAGGCGATGATTCGCGGGACATGTACAGCCGTAACGGAACTTTTCAGTTCAATTTATTAAATTTTTGTTTATATATATAAAATATACCCGCTACCTAAATATAGATTCGTGTTATACAGAATAATAACTATCCTGCAGAGTAACACGAATACAATAATACATTAATACAAATTAATTATTGAAAGCTACTTAGCTACACGACTGAATTAAAAATGCATTCGAATGTCACCGTGGCGCTTAATATTAATCACATAATCACGTAGTATTAGAAATAAAAAATACCAAGAAAAAATGTAGTACCTTAGGTGTATGTTTAATGTTTATTAATGTCTATCTATAATATATGAATTAATATAACCAATAACAATGATGGTATTCCCGTTTGTGAGAAAATACAATATTTTATTTAATATATTCAATAATCGGGGGCTTACATATTTTACTTGATAATTAAAAAATACCTTATACAAGTATAAAATTAATATGGTTATATATAGACGCATATGTTTTATAATAATGTGTATATTTGTACGTACGTATAATAATTTGTATTTACTATTAATAACGTCTTATAATCATGTAAGGCACTATATGTATATGATACGAGACAGCAGTCGATTTTTTAATAAAATCTTGTTTATCTTTTAAAGTTAGGTAATTAATATTGAAAAAAAAACAATAATTCCTCAACTCGTTTTTACATTAAACCACCGAGTTCCGACCACTGTCATGATGATAACAAATGCATATACATATATATAGGACATAGATAGGGTACATGCTTAATTTATTATGCATTTTATTATTATAATATGTCTAATATAATTTTATAAGCCGATTAACCGTTTATATATTTAAAAGTGTTTCAATGTATACGTTTTAATTTTTCCTACACGAAGCATATGAATATGCTTGTCTTTTCACAAAATAACTATTTATATAGTAGGCAAAAACTGGATTAAAGAATTATGTACAGAGGTCGGTACCTAATTTTACGAAGGTATAATATATTCTATATCTAAATATATATACTAAATAACAGTTAACCACCGACAAGTGGTTGTACATTGAACTCATTTGTCAAGACACAAATAACAATATGCAGAAATCTGCAACAACACCATACACATTTAACACATTATGCTTTCCTCAAATACCTATTAAAGATTTTATTAACTGTACGGTGCTCGAACAAATTTTGGTTTAGAAATGTAATTATTTTTTCTACAGCTAGTATAAATAATATAAAAGAATTATTTAATCATGGTGAATTTTGATTTTTTTTTGTACTACATACAGTATACTCATGGTAGTGTCTACTAAACAATATAGGTTAACAGGTAAAGTGTACCTATGTATTAATAATTTGCTTAAACTTAATATAGTTGTGGCGTATGATGTTGTATCACTTTATATTATTTATAATATGAAGGTATTGATTATAACATATGACAATAATGAGTATTTATTTACTTATAATTAAAAATGTCTTTGTCAATGATATTAATTTGTAATTAGGTTAAGTGACTATGGTTGCAAGCACAGTATAAAAGTATTTAAATTTGTATGTATATTGTCGAAAATATTGTTTTTTAGGATAAGGCGAGCAGCTTAAAAAAACTCACCATAATCTAAAAATTAAAATTAGAACTCAATCATTTCAATTCACATTGGGCCTTTTCAAAATTGATATTTCGTTTTGTTACACAATTTGGTTATTAAATATTAATATTATTAGTATACTGAACTAACAATTCTACATTAACTTATTATTACGTTTATTTTCTGTGTGTACAATTAATATATTAATATATAATAAATAGTCATCTAACATTATTGGGGATATCTCTAGCTTAAAATTAAATTATTAACAAGATTAAAATATGATTGAAAACATATTTCTTAAATGTCTACTTACTCTAATAATTAGTAAATTTTGTAAAATCAAACAATAAAACTTTTTATACAATATTTTAGAAATACACTCTGTAGATAGATATAATTCTATCTAAATTTATAGAAAAATAAATTCACTGTGCCTAATGCTTATTGTACCATGCATACGTGTAGAAAATTTCAAGTGCTCTTAATGTGTGTGTTTCGGTACTCCCAATTTCACATAACGTAAAACCCATTTCATCCAAGGTCGTCTATTTATTTAGAGTAGTACTTCTTCGAGTGAAATGTTATTTCTTAGATATTACGTCTGTGGATTAACAACACAAAAAACACCCTGTATAATATATCTAATAAACATGACGTGTAGAATATATGCTGGTAATATATGTTATATTATTAGTGTGCGTATATAATAATGTCTTTATGTGTATATTTATATATATATGTATAATATAGGTACAAAATTACTCGGTCGAGGAAATAAAAAAAAATTGGTCAAGTTGAGGGCACGCAAGACGCAACTATGTGTGTGTTATAATAAACCGTTATAATAACCATCGTATAGTGATGGTTACCTATACACGTCGTATACATATATAATGTATATAATATAAATATACGATATACGACGACGTATACCTATATAATATACAGAGTGCATAAATATTATATATATATATATATATACATACGATTGCCGGTAGATCTTGATCTTGTCTCTGTGTTCGCGTATATTTCTCGCTGTGTCTCTCTCGTACACTTTTAATGCGGCATCAGCAGCGCAGTCTTCTCTCTCGGCATAGCACTTCTCCTCCGTCCGACCACGGGTAAACACGCTGCACGATTATCATTATGTTCGACGTGAGAACATAATATACTTTATTCCCGCGTACGCACATACAAGTACAATGTATATAGATACGATAGCAATGGCGTGCGCATGAGACGACGACGACTGTCGGACCCAGTTGGCTTTTGCAGATTCAACGCCCGCAGTCGCGTAGATAATACATGTAGGCATGACTGTTTCGATTTTCCGGATGATACGAATAATACGGATGTGCACGCAACATAGGTGACGAATGAACGGGAGGGTGGGGGGCATAAGGCCACATGAGCAAATTCTCAAATTCCCCAACCCCAGAAATGTATTTCAAAAATCAGTATGCACACCTGATATCAGTAAATCAGTACGAATAAATGTATAGATATTATATTAAACGGGCAGGATAATAATTGTTTTATTACAATATGCTATTTTACGTTATGGTATAATAAAACACAATTACAATAAGTAACATAATCGTCACTTTATAAACTATTTTACATCACTATACTAGTTAAAACTAATTTTTTCTAATTTTTCTTTTTGCAAAAACGTAGCTTAACGATGCTGTACGCTGTCTAGATTACATTTGAAATCTTCTCAGAAATATTTCCACCTCAAAATTCAGAAACATTCATTAGTTGTTTTGTAATTATGGTCATTAACAATTGTCACCGGGATATAAGTGAAAAAAATTTCACAATTTCATTTTTTTCTCGTAAATTATCTTTAAATTCATTTTGAAATCCTCTCGGGAGTCCTATCATCTCATAATTAAAAAACAATTCATCTTTGAATTGGAATTGCCTCTTTTTAGTTTCACCAACACCTATAAGTTCGAGAAAGTTGACTTTATGCTTTTTTTTCTATTATATCTATGCAGTACATACAATTTTTGTGATTGTTGATATTACGATGATGGAGACATTAAATACTGCAAATAAATAAATGATATGTTTTCAGTATTTAGTGTACCTACACAGTTAAGATTGTTTGTAATAATCTATTGTATAAGTATTTAATGTAGATTCATAAGTCATAACTCATAAGTCATAAGCTATCCAAAATATACAGCAAAGTATTAAATTTACTAAATTCTGTTTAAATTATATTTCGTATAATATATACTATATAGTTTATTACATTGTTTTAAAATACGTTTTTTTTAACCGGTAATTATTACCACACCTTGAGAGTGAAATGTTCTAAGTTGTTTATCTGTATCTTGCCCCGTCTTCTTAAGTAAACCAAAAAAAAAAAATCGCTACATTCACCTATGATTTTTTGGTATTATAAATGTTGTGTTATGATTAACTGTTATTCCTATATTTATTTTATTATTGTTGAGTGCACTATAATATATCTACTATGTTAAATTATTATTTATGATGTGTAGGAAGCAAAAGTATTTAGAACATTGATATTAGAGAAACGGGGTTATGAGTATAATCGCACTAATCGACTAAATGTAAGCCAGAGATTTAGTCGATTAGTGACGACTGTAGTAGCCTTGATGATGTTGGACACGGGTGTCGGGTACGTACACTATATGTCTACATTACTACTCATGAACGTATATAAATATATTATGATATACTACAGACTTAGTACGTACAGAACGCATATTATAATATATTATATCGTACCCAGTTATGGTATTTTTTATTATATATCGTATCTTACCGTTAAATAAACCGATACCGGATACCGTTGGACGCGTTCGAGTGACAGGAATCGTAAAGATATTCTACAGTATAATATTTAATTAATTTTTGAGAAGATCGGATTCGGTGCGAGCAAATAAAACGAATAACATAATATTAATGCATGGTATAGCCATATATAGGTACCTATATTATATACCATTATAATATAATATTCAGACGATGCGCGACGTGAAGCCATAATATGTAAGTAGGTACGTAATTTTTAAGCAGTGATGTGAAAAGCGTGTTACGAATTTTTGTCAGTATTTTAAATTGAAATCTAATTCATATAATATAAATCCTCGCGAACATATAGAAACACAGCTCTATTGCACTCGATAATTATACCGTTAATACAATGTATATATATACATAAGTACTGCGTGTACACCGAGTTAACGGTATTTGTATACGATAATATCGTCGACTGGCGCTTAAAATAATAATAATAATATGTGTACGTATATTTATAAGTTGCAGGGCTACCGCATAAATATGTATAACATAGTTTTGTCGTGTCAAACGCAAACTATTTTTAAATTTACATTTTCATTTGGCACTATACCGCGAGTGGTGTATCATTATAATATTTAATATTATATAGTTCCCGTTTACATGCATTGTAGTAAAACAGAACAGCCGCTGGTTACGACTCATTAGGTTCAACAACAATAATATATTTGTTACATATATTAAAGGTAACACCTTTTCTCCGGCCGACCGGCTTTAGAACGTGTGACTTATCAACTTTGATCTCCCATGAATCCAATCGGACTGCACGTGAGGCTGGAAAGTCGTTCTACACTTCTACCTAGGAATTTATAATGAAAATAACGCGGCTATACAACCATTCCGAAGTTACGTGTACCTACCTGTGGCTGTTGCGACTGCAGAAGCAGCGTGTAATAATATTGTAATATTTCAACGAAACTTAATATGTAACAGCAACTATATATAGCTAAATAGTGATCAGCGTACACAAAACTTATGCTTAAGTATTCCACTGTCGAATATTTCCAACATAGCATAATAATAATATGTGCTTAATTATGCATATTATGTACTGTACATAATATACCTATGCATTGTTATAGAATATAAGAATTTAAACATAAATATACATTTAAAAAATATATAATTCCTGTGGTTACGTATGCCGAAGTTGCGGTAATGTAAATGTATGTAAATATTTTAAACAGCAATCTAGGTAGTAGAACTGTAGAAGTAGTATAGGTGGTACCAGTGATATTGTTACTCGTCGTTGTATGGTAAAATTGTATATCGTAAGCTGATTCATAATAGGTATATATTTCAATTTGTATACACGATTATTACCATATACACACTGTGTACAAAATGTTTGATTGAAATGTACATAAAATGTGTGCTAAATTCCAATAATATTGTTGCAAAATAGAATAGCGTGCGCTACGACTTCTAAGGCGCAATGATAATAATACACTTCTTATCTTATTCTTATATTAATTATAAAAGCTCTCTCCGACCGAACGGCTTTAGAACGTGCGACTTGTATCAACTTTAATCACCCGCAAATTCGATCAGACACGCATGGCTGAAAAGTCGTTCTACCTAGGAATTTCTAACGAAAATAATATTATTCAACCATTCCGAAGTCGCATGTCTTGAGGCTGTTGCAGCTGCATAGGAGCAGTGTAATAATATTATAATATTGCAACGAAACATAATATTATAACAGTAACTAGAAATATTCAGCGCGGTCCGCGCACACAAATATTATGCATATTCCACTGTCAAATATTTCCTGCAAGGCATAGTAATGCGCGTAATTATATGCCTGTATTGCATAATTATAGAATTTAAACATAAATATTATACATTTTAAGAAATATAGTTCCTAGTTACTTGCGCCGAAGTTGCGGTCGTTTTCAGATTTAGAAATACCATGATATAAAATAGGTTTATGTTAATATTTTTAACAGTAACGTTAGTAGAAGTTGTAGTAGTAGGTAGTAGCAGTATAATAATATTAAAGTTGTTACTCGCCGTTTTAGTAAAACTGTGTACTGTATAGGTACCGTACAGCGGATGGCTATTCGTAATATATGTTTTCATTTTTACATACGATTACCCTACGCACGCCGAAATATTTGATTTAAATTTACATAAAATGTGTGCCAAATTCCAATAATAATATACACATACACTTCAGGCCGTATAATATATCATTATGTGAAATTATAAATTTATAACGAGCTCACCACAGACCGTGATTATTATTTAGTAAATAAATTCTCCGTCTTGCACGTACCTACCCATACGCCTGCAGCTGTTCGTAGACAGCTGTTCGTCCGCGATTTGCAGATCGATCTCACCCGCTATTACATCGTTGTATACGAGACTAATAAGTAATTAAGATCGATATTGTATTTGTTGTAGGCTTTTATTGGGTGTACCCCAGTGCCGTACTTTTCAATGGCAAAGTGGGGCAAAGTAGCCGCGAGGTACTGCGTATACGAAAACCCTGATATATTTTAAATAGGCCGTGCCGGGGACATGGGGGGCCTTACCTATTTATTGAAATTAATAATAATAATAAAAAAAAAAAGGTTAAATTATGGATCGCGATCGGTGCGGTGGATCGAGGCGGCGGCAGCGACTGCGTAGGCGGAGAAAGCCAATTGTGCCGCTCATACATGTAATGACGTGTATATTATGTGAAAATAACCGATTGCCGCCGCCAATGTCTGTCCGTCTGAAGGTCGTTTGTCCGTCCGCGTTCGGGGGCATCGTTCGGCAAGGTCACGCGGCGGCGGCGGCGGCTATACATCACGCCCCCTCCTCGTAACCGTCGTGGTACGATTCGCGATCGAGGATTCGTGCGTTTTGATTTTCTCTCGACCGAACGAGAATCCAATAATATAGTGACGCATCGTCCACCGACCACCATAGAAATAGATAATAATAATCACTATAATTACTATAAAACTTCATCTCACTGCAGGACGACAGTGAACGTGTACCAAACGCAGAAACTCTGCTAAATTAGAAGTCAACATTTAAATGGAGTCTAAAAAATGTCCAAAGTTGTCTGACAGTCTCTGCAACCCACTATCAACATATCAGGTTAATTTAAATATAGGGTTTAATATTGAGCTTCGGTGTTGACATGCCAGGGAAGTCTGTATAGTGCTTACGCAGCTGCTCAACTTCGAGTAATTTCAGGACGATGTAATAATATAAATAATATAATATTATGAATATAATAATGATTATGATAAATCCGACATCTGTGAAGTGTAAACGAATGTCGTAGCGGCCATCGTCACTTTCAAAATATTTACGATCAATAACAATAATTTACCAATATTTATCAAGAGTGATGTTGTATAGTGGGGTTTTTTAAATAATTACTGATCTTTCAATGAATATTTCAAAAAAATAAACAATACATGTTTCTAAATTTTTTAAGGTAAATTTTTTTATGATGATTTTGAATTCGTAACTTTGCACCTATACCAAAAACTAAATTTATTTAATTATTCTGTACTCTAAAAAACCTTATAAACGAATAATGGTATCAGATTCGCATATTGTGATTTGTGATTCACTACATATACATAGGAACTAAGTGGATCTAAATCTCTAATACCGCAACCTAGCAGTTTTGAACCACTTCACTAATTGTCTTCATTCCTTGTTTATCCATAAATTCTTAACTATAAGTCAAAAGAACAGAACACGGTATAATACTATTTTTGTATAATATATTATACATTTATTATATTCATTTTTTCTATATATTTAAAGTTGTGTTAATGTGTGTTGACATATATGCGTCACATCAGTAGTTACCCAAAAAACAAACCACCGCTCATCTCAATAGGTAATTATGTACTTTCCAGTATTTATAAGAGCTTAAGTCAATATAGGAAATACATTTTCCGTTAAATTTTTATAACCGATAGTATAGTTACGGATATTACACAGTTACTATTTATAATGTACGAATATCGCTATCGTTATATTTAACTATTTATGCGTTAATCAATTTTTATATACTTGCACGCCCATTTTCAGTAAACGGCGTGGTTTGTGGATTCGACGAACGTTACACGCGAAGCGCGTGGACGACACGACACTACTATTACAAAAAAAAAATGAATGCATTTATCAATTTAATATTTGATTAGATCTTTCTTTTATAAATTCACTAACGCGGTGTTCGAGTTACAATAGTCATTTGACTAGTTTGTACTGGACGAATATTATTATGTGATTTCGTCGTGATGGGGGGGGTGCGTGCTCGGCAGGCAACCAAACTATCGAAGAAGAGCAGCTGCAGGATAGTGATGGACAGGGCGCTGCAGGTGATGCCGGAAACCGTTGGTGACGAGATATCCATCGAACGTGTCGTCGTTTGTCCGAATTACTTGAACGATATCGTATCCGACATGGACCCACAGCACAAGACGAAGAGAGGCGCTGTCCAGTGGCAACTCGTATACTGTCTGGTCGGGCGGAACGACTCACAGCGTTACTGTAATGGACGGTGGGCCGTGGCCGGTCACCTCGGTCAGGCGTACTGCCTTGAGTTTAAGAACAAAAGCAACCTGCCGGGCCGAGTTTTAATTAGATTTCAGATTTCTTATAAAAAATAAAAAATAAAAAATATTATGTTATTTGGGTAGCGCACATATAGAAAAAAAAAAGTTGATTCGAAGAAAAGTTACATCATGTTCTCTGCAAGAATAAATTGAGGAATCATAAATACGTTTTGGGGTATAGCGCAGTGGAAAAGTATCTATAGTAATAAAATAACAATGCTATACCTACATTTTGTTAAAATGGTTTTTTTTTTTGTTGTTTTTATTGTTGATTAGCGTTTCTGTAGCAATACACTAAGCTCTACGAAAGTGGGTTCGAAAAAAAAGTTCAACCCAGCCAAAGTACATATTCTGGATGTTAAAATATGAATTTTAATTTGCACTAAAATGGTTTCTTATGCCATATTGTACCTCATGTGTACAGTGTACAGTGTACACATCTCGATTACCTGTGAGCGGACTATCCGCAGTCTTCCACTGAATCATCTACATACCAATATGTATACAAAAAAGTATATAAACATACATATATTTACATTATAAATCATTATCGGTTTATTGGGTGATAATTTGTGATAGCAGATTACTTGATAGCGGCGTAAAATACAATACGCTCGTTTAATATTAATACATCTATGTGTACATATTATGTTATGTTCCTTTAATACTAGACCCTCGAATATTTTGCGGTTTATCCGCAGATTTTGTTTATCCGTATATGTGCTGCCACCCTATTCCGTGGATAATCAAGAGTACACTGTATATTTTTAATTATTTATCACTATTTTCGATAAATGTGTGAACATTATTATGTTAAAATCGTTTTTGCTACACCTCGATGATGGTGAGTGAAGAATGTTTAAAAAACATTCGTCATCAATATTACCTACATAAATCGTCGATGTAGCCAGCTGATGTAGGTTTATTATATAATATTATATTATATCGATCTATAGATGTAATACCTGTATATATCGTCCGATCTATAATAATATAAATACGTGATGACAATAAACGTTTGAGTTCTTCGAATCGAATAGACGCGACGGTGACAGTCGATCGGGGTTAAAAATAAATAAAATCGTCTTCACACGAGCATAACATAAGCGTGAGTCACTTAAGCTCAGGTGGAGAGGTGCTGCAGTGTGCATACGCGTCGCTGCAACTGCATCTGCAGTCGTCTGCACTCGATTATTATTTATTATCAATATTACACGTCGTACATCCATTTAAATTATAACCCGATTAAATAATAACATATTACGATGAACTCGACGGACTGGACACATACAGCTGTTTATATCAATTACACAATATAATATATTTTAACCTGTTGCAGCAGTAGTGCACGTATATAATATCACGCAATAGGTATTTCGTTGTTTTAAAGTCGAGTAAGTTTTGTTAAATGTGTGCACAAGCCTGAGGGATGTTAGTGATCAATTCAATTAGGCTTTTATACTACTGAAATAAACTTGGGTCGATCTTTTTATCAAGAGTTATAATATATTTACGTATATTGACGAATAAAATGTCCATAGGATCGCGTGTGAGGTCCTTTCCAGAAGTGCAGTGAATTTCCCGTCCTGCAACTGCAGTAGACTGCTGTAGTACTGCTGCAAGATTCACTTCTCCGTTATCGTAAATTCACTAATTTTAGTCACAGTACTAATATTATATCACGTATAGGTAAACGCATATACTTTAAGTGGCGATTTCATCGTGGTTTCGTACAATTTTCAGGATAAATCAATGCGAACGTTCTATATATTATATGCTTTACAATATATGGCATTTTAAAATTAATGGCTTATTGTCACTCGTCAGTCTAGACAAGGGTTAAACGATACACACACACACACATAATATATGTATATACCTATACATATACATATTTTATACATGACGTATCGGAATGAAAAACGAATAGAAATATATTTTTGTCGCGTGTATTTGTCAACAATTATTCTATACTTCTATACGTTAAAACGGAAACAATACAAAAGAATATTATTATTAAACGAGACGTCCTTAACATTCTTCAAGAATTATGATGTACTAAATCAACAATCGGTTGGGGTTTGGATTGAAATTATCATTTTATTGCTTATATATAAAAATGTACATAAAAAAGAGAAAAAAATCGAGATCACTGCACTATATTGTACTGCTGGAGCACACGAGATTCTGCAGCAGTCATCTCTTTGTCAAACGGACGGACTACGGATCCAAATGCGCATCATAATAGGCGAAACAATGGAAAAAAACTTTTCTGGTGTAGTTAAAAAAAAAATACCATATAAAGGTAGGTGGTATATAAAAGTAATATTTGTATCGGATAGTGATGAGTATAATATTATATATGGCCAAGAATACAAAGATTCGATCGCGACGAGCTTTATAGCTGACAAAAAAAAAATCAACCAAAAATTATTATTTTTGCAGTGTTTGTGAAGTTTTGGCTGAGTTTTAAGAATTGGTAAAACGAAAATTAAAATATAGAAATAACGTATATTGTCATTTATGTAATTATGTATTCATATATGTATATGTGTATAATATATATATTTATTTATTTATCTTACTAAAATTATTTATCATTCATACAATACAATCAGTTTAATGAGTACAATAATTGATACTAATGGTTAGTGGCCGGAAGTTAGAATTTATTGCATATCATTTAAAATTAGAACTCAGAAATGTTCATCAAGGAGTTGAATAAAAAACAACTGTTTATTCACCCTGTATATTGGCTGTAGCTTATGCATAAATTGTTTTCATTTTTTAGAGTTAAAATTTGTACTAACGTTTTAAATAGATAGGTAGTTAATGGTGTGGGAAATTTGTCGAAAAACAGGAATTCCGAATTCGTTTACTTTAATATTCGTATCGAATTATAATTTACCCAGAAACGAGCGGCCGCATGATTATCGTTTATCGCGGAACAATTTATACGTTTTCATAATATTATATAGCCAAAACCCCACATTTTTAGGACACTTATATACCGAGATAATAATATACACGATATAATACTGCAGCAGACATGGTTACATTAAAGATTTTATTTGTAATTATAAATGGTTTTTTAAACGTTTATAACGGTTTTCTTTTGGTCGTATAAATGTATAATAATGATTACCTAAATGTACAACTATATACGTTTCAACGTTTGGGTGTACGAATATAATTTTAAACATTCGTTACCTGCCGCGCGCGGTTTATTACACCACCTGTATCTGCATTGGAGCAGCGACAAATTCCAAAACGACCGATGGTGTGAAAACATAAATAACGCCACCACCTTGTGCAATATTATACGACTATATTACTGTAAGAAAATTACGGTTTAGAGATATTATGTTACATGTTAATAAAAAGGTCACGTAGATTATAATAGTATGAAACATCATTATTAATACCGTGTAAATGGTTACAATGTGTTTGTATTTGGTATATAATATGTAATATAAAAGTTCATCTGCACATTTTTCAGTGGTTCGCTGAAGTTTATATATATATATAAGTATATGACCCTACTCGTTCACAAGACGAAAACGTATTAAAATCGTATAATATATGTTCACAGTACGGTCTTTGAAATTTCGAAAACGATGTGTGTAATCACGGGTTACTATTTAGATTATAACAATCAGAAGTCCACAAATATAATATTACCTATGTAATGCACTACTTGAAAAAACTCTATAATATAATGTATTAAGACCCTAAATGTAAAATAATGCACAACAGCTGATAATGTTATAGTGTATTTCATATTTCAAATTATAAACAATATATTGTCTTGCATAAATTAATATGTCAATAATTTTTTATTATAGCTGTTATAGCGTATTATACTTACCTATTTAGTTTAAAGTTTTAAACGACTTTTAGTAGGCAAGAAACTTTAAAGTGAAATAGATATAATTGAATAATTGAATATCAATGTATTATATTGTTTGGTTGCCATGAAGCCATGGTGACTGTAACGGTCGGAAAAAAAAATTTGTATCCTGCAAAAAACATATATAATATTATGTTAAAATTGTTCCCAGATTTTGTGAGCCTTATTTTTGGTTTCCTATGGTAACTATAGCTAAATGAGAAACCTATAGGGTACTTTTCGGGATACTTTAGGGAAATTGGTCGGGTAACGCATAATTAGATTTTGTATTTAGTTGTGTATTGTGGTTGCTAAAGGCGACCTATGTGTTATAGAACAAAAAACTAAAATAGTAAATTATAATCGCATAACATAATTAATTTAATCTTTGTCGTTGTTAATTGTCATGACAATAACTGTAACGATAAGAAAAAATCTGTATCCAGTCCAAAAACATATTATACTCGTATATCTGTATAGATTAAAAATTCTCATTTTCTTATCTGTTATAATCTATAATCGTAATATTTGTTTCAGTAGGCTTTCACAATACACTAATTATATGAAACAGAAAAAATAATTAATTTTAAAATAAACAAAACTGTCATAATCTACATAATATACATAATATTATATCTATTCATTATATAATAATATGGTAGTCGTCTGATGTGGTGAATTTAAGAGAATCATCTGGCTAGGAAATTTATCTGACAAGTTAGACTATCGATGAGTGAAAAAAAGAACTAATATAATTAGTTTTTAATTAATAATATTATTATTATTATTTTATTGTGAGTTTTGAACCATAATAGTTGTATGCTGAAAGTTCTAAAATAAAAATAATATATTATTATTATTAGTTAATGATAAGTAGTTAACAATATGATCGATGATTCAACCACACATTTTTTTAAAATTAGGAATAATGAGTTAAATAAAAATGGTTAATCTAGATGACATTTTTAAAATTTTCAAAAAAAATGTGCACATCAAAAATAAAGAAACGTATATTTCGGTTTTTGAAATGCCATATAAATTATTATAACTTATAACCAAGCATACAACGTAAATCATATTGTGTTAGAACATCCTGAAGTATGTAAATATTTTTTTTTAACAATCTGTAATAACAGTTAAAAAACGTATACGTACGTAAAACAAACACAAAAATAATATGCATAAATGACCTGAAAGAAGAGATTAGCTACCCAAAAGTAACATTCACTAGGTGATTGTCAGCACTCAACAATTGCGGACATTCACAGTAACATATATATATTATATGTATGCGTAAATACTAAATAATTATTAAAGATGATAAATCATTTTTTTTTCGCAAACGTTTCTATCCCTTTGCCATATTACACTGCATTTCCGCTATTTCTTTAAAATAGTTAAGCCCGAGTCTAGACTTTTTAAGCACCGCAATAAAAGTAAATAATTGTGGTTCAATATAAAGGTACCCTGAAAACTTTTATCTTATTCTAAAGAATTTATTTTATACATACTGAGTGGTACTTATCTGCAGATTAATGTACTGATTTTACAATGACGTTTACATTTATATTATTATATGTATGTATAAAATATAAATATTTATTTTTTAAAACAACCTTAAAGTGGTGGTACTTTGGAGAATTCAAAAGAAAGTTCCAAAACTTTTCAAAATAATTGAAGAGAACAAAAATAATTACGGAAAAAAAGCCTATTTACGTAAATCCAATTTTCAATCATCTGAACAAAATGTTCACTAAATTTTCCAAACTGTGAAAAATGTTGAAATATATATATATTTTTTTAATGCTATTTATAGGCATTTGAAATGTATGACTTTTCTAGATTCTGAGCATAACTATTAATTTGTTTTAGATACTAATTATGATTATGTGTGTGAGTAACACCACATACCTATATAGGAGTAATAAAAATACCTGGATTTTGAGGGTGGTTTTAGGTAGACAATTTTGTTGGTACTTTGGGAACAAATAACCCAGGAAATAAAAAAAAAATTTGAGAATAGGAATTTTTAACAAAATAAATACATTTTTTTGTTGAAATATTCAAAAATAAATGTGTTGCAGCTTAACAAGTAAAACATATATAACTATTATTTAAATGTTTCATGGGAAGTAATTCTACAACAATTCTCGAAAGTCAAAGTAGTTGAAAACTGCAAAAAATGGTTTTGTAATCTCTAAATGAAAAATAAATAATGTGTATATCATAATAGGAAAAAAGTTGCCAACGGCACGTAGTGTTCCCAAGCGGTCACCCATCCAAGTACTAACTACGCCCGACGTTGCTTAACTTCAGTGATCGGACGAGAACTGGTGTATTCAACGTGGTATGGTCGTTGGCGGTGTTATTCGAGAAAATCACAATATTTAAATTAAAAACATAATATTCATATTTAATTTATTAAATAATTTATCAATTTGAATCAATTCGTCCCTTTTTTTTATCATTTACCAAAATTCGTACAATATCGTATAAGTATAAATAATAGACTGCATACCTAAGTATAAGGTTATGAAAAATTTAATTTATTTTACACCGAAGCATTACTACGCACCAATAACGACCATTTTCCTTTAGTCAAATTATTTTTTTAGACATTAGATTTGCAATTGTAGCGATTAAACCTATTACATAATAATATTTATCGATGGTATCAGCCACAAAGGCGCAGAATATACGTTTTCGACCGCTGAAAAAAAAAAATTAAAAATTGTGACTAAGCATAAACACGGATAACATAATTTTGAATACTATTGTTTGTTCATAATATTTTAATTGGAAAAAATCACGATCGTAATGAACGACATCTACAGATTTATTATATAATAATAAAATGTATAAAATATAACAACACTGTTTTCACATATCAATCTCAGTGATTACAATAAATAGGTACCTAATAATAATTTATAATAATTATTAAAGAGGTAAAATGCAACATATTATACGTAATGTATATTTGTATTGTAGGTACCTACCTACTCAAATCATTTCCCGCTATAGGTTACCATTATACGACATTACCTGTCACCAGTTACTATAGTTACACAATGCGAATCATTTTTGAGACCAGCATTATTTAGTCAAGTAAAAACTGATGACTACAATGAAGAAAAATTGACTAAAATATATATTAAGTATTAGCCGGGAATAGATGAATTTGTTCCTACTTGAAAAAGGCGTTTTATTAAGTTAAGCCGAAATGGTTACCGTTTGTGTTTGTGTTTGGGTCAAAATGTCAAATAGTTACAATTTTCATTTTCAAACATTCTTTTGCAAGTATTAAGTAAAAAGTATGGTTGTATAATTGATATAAAATATAAATGTACCTACAGCGTATAGCTTGTACGATAAAATGTTGATAAATTGTTATATAGTGGCGTTTTACCAAATTATTTCTGATACCCCGATCGATTAAAATGACGATTGAGATATACGTACTTATATCGCTATATAGGCTATAATAATATATCCTATGTACGTATGACAATCGACAGTAATGTTAGTGTCTAGTGAGCACTGCACCTACTTTGAATTTGACAGTTTGTAAGATCGAGAAGGAAAATGTGCGTAATTAAACGGGAGCCAATTGGCCCAATTTATGATTCAATTATTGTTAATAATTTTCAAACACGATATACCTGTTGACAAATATTTATTTTTTCGCTTGAGAACCAGCCCCTAGTTAAAATAGAACGTTATCTATAAGTACAACAGGTACCTATCTGGCTATCTATAATGTAGATTAAATATGATGTGTATGATTATGAATCGTCAGGGAATATAATACTACGTATGTCACTGATCGTTTGGTGGCACGCTTTACAACTGAAACTGACTGTTGTAATGACTTCACAATACAACTCGTCATTATTAACCATTTACAGATTAGTTTGGCCCAAAAAAAAAAACGATGTTCATATAAAAAACAGATCGATACATTATTTCTTAATTTAGATACAAAACAGTATATCCTATGAGTTAGAAAAAAAAATATAAGATAAATTATTTATTATTATTATTATAATCATAAATAATAAATAGATGGATTATTATATGTCATGTATTAGTTGCTAGTGTTATTTGCGGGAAAATTGTTCATGAATCGTTTGGTGATGAAATGGTTATGAGAAATACCTACAAATCACAATATACATATAACTATTAATTTGTATCGACGGTATTGAAACTTGGGATTATTATACACAATTTATTTCATATTTTTGCGATGTACCTACTATCCGTTACAAATCTAAACTCTACAGTACACAGTGTACATTGCGCGTCTCTCCTAAACGATTACATTTTTAGATTCTCAGCGGAGCGATGAATTTATTTTAGCTTACATCTCCTACATGAATAAGAAGACTGCCAGCTTGTGTAGGAACCTATACGCATTTACATAAAGTGCATATAAAAACGTGACGGTCTCAGACCGTCATTTCGAGAACGAGCATAAATCCACGAGTATACCTAACTCGAAACTGACTATATATAGGTACCACCTGTATATATTTTATCTCTAACGATGGTAACGACACCCATTTATCATGTATATAAGTACGCAATCGAATTACTTTAATATATCAATCGCGGTGTGTACTGCAACTCCAGCTGTAGTATATAGCGAGGGTCTGGAGGGTAATATAGGTGGGCAGGCGTGCAGCGCAGGACGCGATGACTTTAAGATGCAAAAAGATTATAATAATATAAATTAAATTATACTCGCTACCTATTAATTAATTTTGCACCTGTGCGCTTAACGCATTGCACGCGTGTTTTTCCGCACACGATATTCATATTTTTTTATGGGATCAGCAGCGACGTCTCGATGCCATTGCGGCTCGTCTGTTATTTTCAGGAGCGTAGGTAACAAGATAATTGTTGTTGCCGCGGCGACTAACTGAATAGCATAATATAATATTCTAATAATATGTATTATAATTTATATTGTTGTTATTATCATTATATTATTTCGATGTACCACACACGCTCGCGTATTTTATAATATAATATTAAACATTGACAGCGGTGAACAAAATATGATTCGGACGTTCTAAATAATAATTATACTGCGCGTAATAATATAACGAGGCTGCACCAGCAGCACCTTTAGTGTTATGACATGCGTAGTTGTACACGCGCGCGTATTATGAGTGTAAAACGACGTTTATGAGCGCATTAAATCAACACACACAAAGACAGAGGAGGTATACCGAATCCGCAATTCTCCCGTGTGTTGTGGTTATAATAATAATAATAATAATAATAATAATAAATAATAATGATAATAATAATAACACACATCACATTCATATTATTATTGTATCCGTATAGTAATGAAGAATAATTAATCGCTAAAGCCGCGAACCGATAAATCATTTTACATTATGTATCGCGCAATGGGCGGGTCGTAATAATCCTGTATCGAAAGGTAATAATCAATAATATACAACTGTTCGTCGCCATATACATAGGTATTATATGTAATATGTTATATTATATAGTATTCTATACAAGTGCGTACGATTCGTATTCTAAGATTGTATTATAATGTTGAATATTACATTTTGAATACGTATAATTATATTATTTGCAGGCGATCTGGAAATATATTGAGGACTTACGACTATACAAGTCAATATTAATATAGTGGAAGATCGACGATGGCCGTTACGAGAATGCGCGAAATGTGGATACCGTGCATTTTTATCTCGTAACAATAACATAATCAGGTAATATTATACAAAATAATTGTACAAGACGTTATATATTAGTATATTACCTCAAGCACCGAAATCATAGAGGGAGTATTTCTGCAACTAAGTGGCGTTGGAGGTGCTATTTGGAATATGGATCACCATCTAGTTTAATTTTAGTACCCCTGCGAGGTCAATGCCAAAAATATTTTTAAAAAATAATCAATTTATGTTCTACTAATATAATGAAATCGCTATTTTATCAATTATAAATAAAACAAGCCAGGGAAGGCCACTCTGCGAGCTCCATAACTTTCTGGTTTTTAAACGTATTATATGTATATTACAAAAAGCAATAAACTATAATATAATTCCAAGTACAATTTAAAAAGAATTTGGTAACCTTAATATTTTAGTAGACTATTTTGGATATAGTATGAATCTATATTAAATAATTTTATGCAAGAATTAATTATCCTAATATTAACATTCAAAATTAAATATCTTAGTACAAACAATCACCTAGGTATTATGTAAAATAACTACTCGTTTACAATATTATAGTAATAAATACATATTTTAATATCAACAATCGTAACTATAATATGATGTAGGTACTATGGTAACTGACGGACGGACGGACACAACGGGGATATAAGGTATTCTCAACTTATGTTTAGAAACAACAGAAACGTAATAGCATTTTCAAAAATGTTTTAAATCTTTAAAACTAATTTTTTTGATATTATAATAGATTATGAGATAGTACGTACATAGGAGGATGAATACCCTCTTAATAAATATTAAGAATTAAGATTTATCTTCATTCAATAAAAGAGGAAATTATACGATGTTTTAATAAATTAGCCTAATATAATATAGTATTATTGTCCAAATATTTGTGATAGATAAAATATTGTTAAAATACCTTTATAGACTACAGGTCGACTTTATCTGCTGCGTTAAGTGTGATTCATATTTCATAAGGCATGTGACTCAAGAAAAATTTTTTCACGTCATATTTTATTTGCCTCATCACAAAACTCTGATCTGTAAATCGTTTTTATAATAGCTGTAACTTGTAACATTGTTATTATTAATGTTATTATGGTATTATATGTTATAGCAGGACACGAAGTGCGGACAGGCGTTCTCCTGCAGACGACCATACTGCGATTAGATATGTACGTCTGATGCGGATGATCTTATAATGTTTGTTGTTTGCGTGCAAAAAAAAAAAAACAAATTACAAATCGTAATGTTGTGGAGTTATCGTAATTCTAGGTAAGAACTTCGGCGAACATCGGTGGTGGTCCGTCGAGACGATTGCAGGTCAAGGCAACCACGGGAATATTGAAAATAACGAGCACTATCGTCACCTATAGCACACTCGGTGGTAAATAATCGAAGCGAGGGCGCCTCTTGTGTCCGTACGCAATAATATAATATTATAATATGTAATAAACAAAATTAGCGTGTAAGAAAACCTGAGAAAGTAGGCACAAGCAAAGGTGTTTTTTATTGCCATGTTGTCGTAAAATAATAATAATAATAATTAGAGGTGACCGAGGGGGAGATAAACGAGATCGTTAAAGAAACTAGATTTTAGGTTGTAGGACATGAGTACATGACGCAAATCTAAATGGCAGTTTTTGCTGAGTTTGTTCGACACCGCAATGCGGTTATTGCAGCCGAAAGTACAGAAATCTTCTTCTAAGTAGGTAACCTGGTATAGGTTAGGTATATATAAGACCGGCGATACCCATAAGCACAAATCGTCTATTTCTTTCAATAGTCTAAAAGCTCCAAAATGTATTTGCGATTTTGTAGTGACATTATAGTGCAAAAATAAATTGCATTACCTGATACCATATTGTACCTGTTGCACAATATAATATTCGGTTTAAAATATAATTAAAAATTATATGCGCTCACGAGTTGTGAAAAAGGTAATTTTTTCTCTTATTTGGTGTTTATTTTTGCACTTATAAGTGTTGCTCACTATTGATAGCTAAGGATTAAGGAACATTTATGTCATGTCATATGTGAATATTTAAACGACAATGAATGCAACGTGAATATACCTACAATATGGTCAGTATGCCCTACACATCAAATAAAGTAAGCTTTTATGGCCACTCCACCGACATGCTGAACGTAAAAACACGAAAAAACAAAATGATGACATTAACAGAACGACTGTAACGAGTAATCCAGGGCTGCCGTACATCAGATATGCCAAACGACAAATTCACTTTATACTACGGCAGATACGATAAATATAATATTATGTATAAAACATAAGTACAGTTTCTTCTTTTCACTTTAGAATAGATGATATAAACGTTAAAAAAAAAAGTTATTATAATATTATGACACAGTAGAATATAACAAAATGTGCTTCACTTCATCACTTGTAATAATATTAATATTGTCAATCACACCAAACCTAACTGTAACAAAATACAGGTCGTCTCTCATTCAAATAGATTTCTCTATCAGGAGAAATTATTTTTTGAAACATGTTAGTATCCTATAAGCAGCTTGTGTAACTATTCGTTTTCGTATGCGAGTTGTGTAAAAAGTGTTAATTAATTAATTTGGGTGGTTTTCATTCTCCTTCGCCTCTTTTTAGTGTCATCCACGTGGCTGTATAGTCACCAAGTACACGTCATCTTATCGTTTATCTCAGTGAAGTTATATACGACGAAGGTAAACACAGAGACATCGACTTAAACCCTATTCTGCCAACGATTTTATTGGATTAAGGGCCGCCAGTTGTACTGTCTACAATTACACTCCGATTACTCTTGATCAGCGGACAACAGATTTTATAACCGGCCAAATTCGGCTGATTAAATATCGGTTGACTCCAATCGGAGATGGTACAACTGGCCCTAAATACCTAACTAATTTAAATAATAATAATCGGTGATTAGTCGTTAACGTAACGGCCGCTTACGTAGGAGAAAATAAACTTGTTCGTATTGCACTTAATTATAGTATTATCATCAATATTTGCCACAACGTTTGAATGCAACGACTAATATACTGCAACTATTGCAGCCGTCTGCGCACGTTGCATTTTCACCATAAATCTTCAAGCACCAACAAACCCTCCGCTCCAGCCACCGTACCATACGATACTCTATACAACTATAAAATATGTATTCATTATTTTTATCGGAATATACTAAAGATATATATTTTATGTATGTGTGTGTGCGATGATAGTCTGTACATATTATGTAGGTATATTCTATAATAATATGAAAATATCATAAATTTCACGATTCCGGCGTATATTTGACACATGTGGCACTACATTATATTTTCGCGGTATTAATTTAAAGTCAGACCATTCCCAAGTCGGTTTTTATCTTAAAATAATAACCATAATAATTATCTTTATATTATTATTGTAGATGTCATATACGTCCCGTAATATTATGTTTTTTTACAAATTACGGTTGGATCGGTCTATAAATTATAATAAATCGCCCGGAAATTCACGCTTGTTGGATAATCACACGTTAGGCGCATAAGCACACGTCCTAGCCATTTATCACGAATATTCACGACGTATATGCATATTATAAGTGCAGTGTATTGTGGAATTCGAAAAAATTACATTGATTTATCTTGAAAAAAATGCATATGAGTGCGTATATATTATATAAAACATAATAACATTACGGTTTAATACCTAAAGTAGACGCCCCGAAATGCGTGGAATAATTTTACCGTTTTTTTTTTTTTTGATAGATCGCTTGCAACACTATATATATAATACCTATAATATACGTGTCCGAACTTGGAGGGTCAAGGAGGTCTCGGATTTTACCTACACAGATTCCTTTATAGCAGCAAAATATAACTATAGTAGTGATTTATCCACATTAAACTGTAGATATTCTATGAACAATCTGTTCACTCTGATTTGTTATTATTTTCAAAAAGATTTTTCTTAAATTTTAAATAAAATAATTTTGTACAACAAGGACTTCAGTATCAGTGCAATTTAAAGTTCAACAATACAAACCGCCTATATACGTTTTAATAACTGCAGTCTGTTCTCTCACCATCGTCGTAAAGCGTAGTTTACCAATTTATGTGATTGGGAATGTAAAGAAATCATACGATGCATTTGCAGTATCCATCATATCCATATTCCATTTACGTTAGAAATATGTGAATATAGCTTATACCGTTAGCTACGATTTTACAACACAGTAGTTTTTGTTCAGCGATTAAGTGTAGTTTTAACATATTTTATATTTTTTTTTTACTTATTAAATTTTGTTTTCATTCGCACTTTGCTGCCCATACATTATGACTTTAATGAGTATAACATCGTCACTTGCCGTCATAATTCATAAATTATCATTAATCCTACTCAAAAAATATCATTCGAATTTATATAAATTCTTAATTATATATTATGTACTATCATCAGTTATACGAAAAAGTATATACTACGACGAGTTCTGCAGGTACTGTCTGTACCGTCTGATAAGTACACGAACCCAACCCCATCACGACGAAAATACGAACGTATTTAGACCTTACACGCTCGCACTTAAACGGCGCTTTTCCGTCAAAAGAGAACCTTCTACAATTGCACGTCAACCGCAGTATAGTCGTCTGTAAAATATAGTTATTATAGGGAGGGTTTTCAGTACGCGAGCAGTACGCGCATATACAAATCGCTTTGCTGCGACCAGTGTCGGTCAGGTCGAATTACCGCCCGGTTAACCACGTTACCGGGTGATGGTCGGGCGTATAGCTGAACATTTCTCGTGCACATATTATAGCACACGCGTACAGTGGAAACCCGCCTTTATAGGCTCGTTTTCGCAGAGGTGCCTCTCCGTTGTACGCAGATCGTGCCCGTTTGACAAATCTTCTCTCGAGTGGCACGTGAAATCCAATTCCGTCCAAGCGTATACGACAATATCGACGATATACGCCCGGCACCTGCACGGTATATGCGTTCAAGTTCCGGTGCTCGAGAGTCGCGGACCACAAACTATTGTACTGTGCGTCTGCACACGAAACACGAAATGATTACATCCGGTACGCGTAAGGAGCGTGCAAACACTGCCGACGTGTGATTATTGTGTTTACACGGTCGCGTATACTGCGAGTGTCCCAGATGCGTACAATATATACGTATGTGTAATATACAAGCAAATATACCGTCGGGACAATTATTATGGTTTCGACTCGTGTGCGATAATAATTCCGTTTTTTTGCAAGTCGACGGCAACCCTCCGCGCCGCTCGAGGAGTGTCATTGAAATATTTACCGGAGCTTTTCAACCCCCTCGTCGTCGCTTCGTTCCCGCACACAAAACCGCCTCCCCGCACGCGGTCCATGTATACGTCGAGTGGGTGGGCACGAGCGCGTTGTCGTGCACTCGCGGTGCATATATAATAATAATATATTATCCGTTCCTATGCCAGCCATATTGTGTTGTGTTCGAACGAAAAAATACACTTCGACGACGATAACAATAATAATGGTATAAACTCTTGTGAATCCGGAAAGTGGAATTGATCGCATTCAAAATCTTGACGCATAGGGTTTGCAAATAGAATTTTGAAAACCACAGTTCAACGAGCCTGTAAGAAGTATTACTGTTTTGGAAAAAAATTGTCTAAATCGAATCACTATACGGCCACTGCAGTATACCACTGATTTTTTAGTTTTAATTGTTGCGTGATCTGTTTCTTTTAACATGGACATTTTTACTTTGATATTTTATAATCAAGAAAATAGTTTGCTTATAGTTTTGGGTGAAACCTTATTATAAAAATATGTAGGCGGTGCTGACTCGGAAAAATACCCAAGTCCGCGGTTTTTGTCGAATGCGTTCGTTGTAGGTTTTGTAGGGCAATCTGGCTGGGAACTGAAGTCCGAAACTCCGAGCTATCTTATTCGTCATCTTATTCGTTACTTGTATAAATATAAATATTAAATGTAAACTGTAATTAATATATTATCTAAGTATTAGGTTATATTTGAAAACCACATTGTTACAATGTTACCTTTGATAATATTATTTCTTCGACATCTCATGAAAATGGTCGAGTGAAATAAATGTATATTATATTATTGACGAGTCCGCGCTATATTATGCCTATAATATTATATATATACTAATATACTATGGTTTCGTAGCTATTCGTTTTAATCAAAGTGTAATAATATACCTTACAGCAGCCGGTTGTAATTTATAGCTTGTAAATGAAGCCTATAATAAAAATATGTAATACAAAATTCGCCGACAGTATACACCGATGCCGTCAACACATGACATGATACCTGTTTTTTTAATTACAGTAATGTTATGACCCGTTGAGTTTATATAGGTATAAGTTACATTCGCCCATGGTGGTAGGCCTATTTTATATTAATATCATATTTACGATGATTTCGTCGATATAGATCGATGGCGAATTGCCCAAATTTTCAAGGCACGTAAATACATTTTTATCTCATAGTTTAATCACACAATTATTTATAATTTCTAAAAATAAAGTCATCAATTGAAAAATTACAAATAACTCACAGACATAGTATTCTGTACTTTGAAAAAAAGTGGCTCATTCCAAATAAACTACTAATTTGCTTGAACATGCATGAGTTTGATTTTCACAGTGAATTATTTAAAATCAAAATATATGAATAATATATTATTAAGCTATAATGCTGCTTGTTTTATTAAAACAGTAAGCCTAACAAAATAAACAACTAACCTACGAAGTATAAATATAGTATAATATTACTACTACAGCCTACAAGAATTTTTTTTAATACTTTGATTTCAAAATATTGGCTCGTGACCCGAAAGAGGTTCACCCCCGCCTTTACATATAGGCATATATTTACCATGGGCTCCGCCACTATCATGTTCAGTAAGTTTTGTCAAAATAATTAAAAGTTTAAAAAAAATTATAATTAAGCAAAAATAAAGTCTACAGGTAATACAATCATACACATAGGTATGCATAATAGTTATTGTCGTCTCGTCTACGACGACGTGTGTTCCACATTATATTTGTATGTGCTATTATTCCTATTATTATTTCAGTGATGCACATGTTATTGATGACTGTTGCAGAGAAGACTCGTCGTCGATGGTTTTCCGTAGAAATCATCGCGGCAGCCCAGTGCAGTCGTATCGCAGAAGTATTATATTGTTGTATAGCACACATACAATAATAATATAATAGTCGCTTATGGCCATAAGAGCTTTAAAATATTCTGCACGAGCACCGCCGTGCGTGCGCCTCTTCCTCTCTCTCGATCTCGACGTCCGCCGCCATCTCTCTCGATCTCCACAGGCTCTACGCCAGTATCTGCGTGTGAATCCCGCCCCTCCAATTCAGTAGGTTTTTTATTATTGTTATTATTATTATTGTTATTATTTTACATTTCGTATCACGTGTGTCAAACGCGTTTTTTATCACGGAGAACTCTCAACTTCAGGCCGACTACGCGCGGCTGCGCCGGGCAAATATACGCGTTTTTATATTGTATTATTATTATATTCAATAAAGGTAAGCGTATTGTTTTTCCCTCTCGCGTGGCCAACCTCCAAACCCCCTGCCCACCCACCACCACCTTCGAAACACAAGCGAGAGCGCTCTCTCTCTCTCACACACACACACACACACGCGCGCGTTCTCGTGACTCTTTCTATCCGACACTGCATATGTATATATATAATATATATATATATTATATACAATGTCCACATAACGATGCGATGACACTGCAGTTGCATCTCCACACAGATGCAGTTTACGGTGCATAGTATGCATTAATAATAATATTTTTGTATCACAATATACGAATAGAATAGTTCTGCTGCAGACACGACCACTTGCTCGAACGTGTATACACGGAATGAGCTACAAGAGTGGACAAGAAAACGCTTCAGCAAGGAATCCCTATAATGCGCTCTCCGAGGTCAACGACCGATCACCGCCGTCCAAGCACACAGACAAACTCTGTCGCCGACGTGTGTGTAACCTTCGCCACCTCTGCGCCCTCTTCAGCATCACCTCCTGAAAATTAAATCACCCCAAGACGCGACACGGCGTATAGGATTCCCGCCCCGTTTCGTTTTGTTTTTTCAGTCGCAAGTTTCGAGGGCGAATTCCTCCGCCCCGACCAATGACCACATATACGGACATTCCAAATGATCATTATTATTATTATTATTAAATTACGACAAATAAATCAAGTTCCTCGCAGTACACGAAATCGGTGCATGGGGAAAACGTGGGAGGAGAACATTTAACGTCCTCGACATTTTCTCATACTAACCAAGAGTTTATACCTAATATATTGAGATTACATTAGGTATTGACTATTATTATAACTGACCATGTGTATCAAATTTAGTGACATGTGAACATGTTAATTTAAACTCTTGAAAGATAACTAGACCAGGAGAAGTTTGAGTAAATAACAAAATGTAAGCAACAGACAATACAGTTGACAAAAATTATGTTGTTGATTTTTTTGCAGACGCTTCCCGCCTCTGTTAATGCTTTTACCATACCTATTATGTGTATATTTTAACTTCTATACATTTTTTAAGTAATAAGTCTTGTAATTTCTAACTATAATTTGATTGTAAAACTGTATACATCTAATATTTTATTTCCAAAGGGGGCTAGTCCCGTTAATATATAAAAATAAAATACGAACAAAATATGAGTAAGTAGTCTATGCATTTATGGTTAATTATTTCGTATTTTATACTAATCAATTAGTATGAAAAATACAAAGTTATTACTATAAATACCTAGTCATACATGTGATTAAAAAATTTGATTTTGAAGCGAAGTAGCTAAATTATGGTTGTATATCAATGATCATAATTCACAACACTTTTTTGTACTACTTAAGGAGTGTCCTGTGATGGAGATACGAACTTCTGTTTTTTAAAAGAGAACAATCATATTCAAATACAAATTCTACAGTAGATAACTTTTCTAAACTTTTTGACGTATCGAAATTCGTACAAGTAGTTTTTGAGTTATTTAACTTTAAGTCCTAAAGATAAAAGATCCATAATAATGGGTTTATAAGATATGGGGGCTATGGCGGTTTTAAAATTGTAGTCATTAATATTAATCCATTGATATAAATAATTTGTAAAAATGGCCCTATTATAGTAAATACTAGATAACATTTCATGTATATTTTATGCTTATATAAGACTAGTTTTAAGGACTATTATCCCCAATACAACCGTTTTAATAACTAAGGAACTACTCATTCGACTTTTGAAGACATCGATGTTTTCAAAAAAATTTCCACTAATTCATTTTTAAAAAAAGAAGAGGGGGATTCTCATTTTAAACAGAAGTTTGTATATCACGACAAGAAGCCAAGAACACTCCTTAAGTAATACAAAAAACTTAAGAATTTGAAAATATGGTCTTTGAGTATATTTAAAAATTCTAAAAATCATAATTTGAATAAATTCAATAATAAATAAAAAAAATGAGGTTAACAATACTTAGTGAATCATCCTGTATAATTTATATTTTTAAATATCATTGTAGACAGAAGCGAACAAATCTTGTAATTTTGTCAATTATTTTGTATATGTCCGTAATTATTTGGAACCGACCGGTGCAGTCGAGATTTACTCAATTATATATTATACACAATACACAATAGTTGCAGTGGCAGTTGTCAGTTGACGATGATGAAATAACACTTTTGCAATTCAAAACACGCGATTCTTATTTCACTAATTTCATTATAAGTCTGATTGTATGCGCGTCATTCAGAATTTAGTAACTGCGGCTCAGCGGCTATCTACTAATTGTTATACTATCGCTGCCAGTGAACATTTGAGATCATTAAAATATTATATTATTATGCATATATATTATACGCTATATTCATATATTTTGGAAAATTTTCTTTCGAAACAGTGCAGATTTTTTTTAACTGAAAAATACTATATTATAATATATTTTCATGATAACAAATACGTGTATAATCATGTTGTATGTTGATAAACTACAATTGTATTGTTTTTCTAATGAATACAGTTTGCTTGTAATGTCAAAAATAAATCCATGCAGGATCGCGTAAAAGGTAAAAACGAATAAACTATTGCTAATAGTCGTTTTGAATCACTGCCAAATGCATAACAACTGCTGCAATATTACCGACGGAATTTTTGGATAAAAAAAAATTTTAATCAAACAATTAAAAGGGGTATTCTAAAAAACAAAAGTCTGTAACTGCGGTAATCGTGGTGGGACACATATTATAGGTGGTGAATGTATAGTAGACCCTCATAAGGTTACCGACTCGCAAAGTCGCAACAGACAAACAAAACTCGTCGAAAACGGTTTGCTCCACTCTTTTACTTTAATAAAAAATATGTGTTATTATGGGAGATTGTAAATTCCGCCCGAAATGAACAGGTAAAAACAAGGTTTATGGTAAATTCCGCCCGGAAAAATATCCAAGTAAAAAAGGTACATGTAAATTCCACCCGGAAAAATAAATATTTTTAAACTAAGCGTTCCGTGACTGTACTACGCGACCGTACTTTTCGCGACGAAGTTATAACTTATAGTATTGGGAAGTCTCAAAATGTTCGAATACTTAACAATCGTATCTCAAGCTATAATCGTCAATCATTTCATATCTTATCAGCTTTGACTGCAATATTGTGGATCTAAAAATTATTGGAAATTTCGGATAGAAATATTATAAATTGTGTTCAGTACACGTCCTAGAGACGGCTTAGTACCTACGCTATAATGGCTCAATTTATCGAATCAGAACGTGGAAATATACTTTTAGTATAAGAAAATTTTAAATTTTCTAAAGTAAATAGACCTTTGGCTTCTGGATTAACAAAATGGCGATGTATAATCAACGTATAATTGACGTAATTAACAAATAATGACGCTGCTTTTCCTCCAAATATATGGGCTGCTGTTACAGCAGATTCGAACAGAACGACTAATGCTTGTGAATTGTTTCATTTCAATTTTAATACCTAAAAGTTTTAATTCTAATCATCCTCATATATTTATATTTTTAGACAAACTTAAACAAATTCAATTAGAAAATTGCATAAAAATAAATAGTATAAATGAACCACATAAATATAGAAATTCAAAATCAAAAAAAAAAAAATATATACATGCAAAATATAATTAGAAAATATAAAAATAATGAAATATCTATAAATGATTATGTAGAAAACGTGGCTTATTATTTTTGGGATTTTATCAAAAAAAAAAAAGTTTTATGGAAGTTATATTTTGACTCGTATTTATTATTATAATTATTACTATTTTAACAATTTTATATGCTATACCAATATACACGACTCATAATAATATGTGCTAATTATTGATGATGATTTTATTTTGACTCGTATTTATTATTATAATTTTTACTATTTTACGATTTTTAATACTTTTATATATATTGTGCTAATATTATTGATTATGATTTAATTTTACTATAATATTATATGATTGTTATATTTACTTTTATAATTATTACTATTCTTACGATTATACATGATTTATGTTGTAATTATTGACTTAATATGTGAAATATATAAATTAAATACCCACTTCTAAATTATAATGTTTAATCTATGTTATGTCAGTATTAATATGATTAATAAGACACATTCAGAAATTTGTTTATTAACAGTAATACATTTTTTCGGGCGGAATTTACATGTATGTTTCTTTACCTATATTTTTTTCGGGCGGAATTTACATGTACCTTATTTTACCTGTAGTTTATTTGAGCGGAATTTACCATTTTCGGGCGGAATTTACATGCGCCCGTTATTATAATAATAACAACATATGACATATTATTGGCCATTAAGACGACTAAGCGATTGTTTAAAATAAGAGCCATCATACTGTGATGCACTGACTGTGTCATGGGAAATATATTTCACAAAAGACAACAATAACATTAATAGTACAAATGTTTTAATTTTAAATCGTTTTTAACAACTAACAATAATTAATGGCGAAGACTAGCGACCCGAGTACAAGACTATAGTGACCTTTTACTTCAGACTACCTGAGTCCTGCAGTCAGATCATACATAGGTACAGTGATGTATAATAGTTAATACGAAGTGTCGTAATTTAATAATATTCGATTGGTCATTTAGAGTAGAGGTTCAGGGTTAGGCCAGTTATCTTGATAGACGCCCGGCGGTGTCTGACGCATTTGAAATCGGACTCGAGTATGCGACAATCATTGATAAATAATAATATGACATATATTATGATTAATCCGGATTCCGAAGCCTCCGATTTACGACATGCCATAACCTGTCACAACAGAGAAACTATGATGTTTCTGTAATAATACACAGCGGTAGGTACTTATCGGTTATCGCGACTACCGTTAAAAATTATAAAAAAAACTATTATAAAAATGGAAAACCTGTAATTGTAAAAACTAGAAATAATTAATAATTCACTCTAGGAGGAAAATGGTCAGACATACAATTTAAAACTCTACCAACATTATTTTTACGTCTTGTAAAAAGACTTTCGTCGATTTCTTCTATTTTTCCTGTACCACCAATTTTCACGTTACGACTTTTTAGGTTTAAAACACATATTTCTCGCATAAAATTATTCTAGTCCGCAGTAGTATCATAACACATATATTTTAACTGTGTTTCGTGTTTGACACCATTTTAAAGAAGTCATTTCTTCTGCCCAACAATATAAAAATCGTAAAGCGCATACAAATGAAATGCGACTGCCAACAAACCAATTACCGACACGCATGTTTACCTTCTTTTGGCACGATTTAATATTGCATTTTCAAAATATTTGTTTTCCGAAGTACAACTTAGCTTCGTGACCAGATCCGCAAGGTCGTCTTTTAGGTAAAACACCATGTTCTTCAGTTCTTGTAAAAAAGCCACGGCATCTTTTTCGTTCGATGGTAAATCCCAGATTTGCATCGTAATAATATGACACGACACACGACAATGGTCGAACACTAACTGCGTTGGAAAATAGCAAGTAAAAGTCCATATTACTGGTCTACGAGAAATCCCCACAGCAATGCTAATAATAACCACCATTCAATACGTCTCGCTAGGTAATCACGATAACCGATAAGTACCAATTAATGTTATACTTATTTATTTAACAATTTCAAAAGAATATAAATTACAATACCTTTTATTATTATTTACTGTACCTATACTATTTCGGATTTCCTACAAGACGATAAAATCCTAAACAAGGACCAAATAATATCCTATACTACCAATATTGTGTAAAATAATAAAACCTCATTTGTCATCAATTATCATTGTCAATAATTTGTACTCGTGCACTATATGCAGCGTTATAAATGCAATCATGCAAATACTCATCTGAGATTTATATCAGCGCCAAACACACTTAGAAATCACATATTTTCTTATTTTCAAGATATTTCATATTAAATCAAACCATTGTTTACTCCTGTTAGTCAATCGGTTATACCGGCCGTTCCAGTCGATGTAGTAATATACTATTAACCAATTTGACGTGATGCGACCAAGACCGTAGCTAGAAAAATATTTAGGGGGGGGGGTGAACCCTGAACCCCCCCCCGGCTACGGCCTTGGATGAGACTATGATAATATTATTATGACTTATCCCCTGCACGACATCTTCGGACTCGACCGCTATCCAAAAACCTTCAAGTGAGGCATACCAAATATACGCGCTGAGTATTATATTAATATAATATTAGAATTTAATAAAACCCAGAAATAGCCTATTGTAATAAAAATGAAAAATAAAATAATACATACATCATAGAATTTACGAAACAACCCGCCACGACGATAAGTTTTTAACGAGTTTTTCAACATTCAATTAATGGACCCCGACGAGTAATTGAGTATACCAACTACCAAGTCATAATATTATTAATAATGCGACACATAATATTATTATTATATACATGCAGTAGCAGCCAGCATTGCTCATGGCGGTGTATATTATTATAGTGCTCTATAAAAAGACCGAACTTCTTTAGATAAAATAAAAAACCCGATTTTCCCTAAATCTTCCGTGTGTGATCACACTATCGTATGCGTTTGGATTTTTTTTCGTCCTAATCCTGCTATTCCTGGACGTCTGGACTTGTATATATACATTATAATATAGTTATTTTTACGCCATCCGTATATTATTTTTACCCTTGAGTATATGTTTTTTTAAAAGCATCTGGCATATTAAGTTATTATATAATAATAATAAGTCGTTTAAAGCCCACCCATCGAGAGGACGGCTATAACACGGTTATAATAATTATTATGTGTTATTTTTGTAAAAAATATGACCAGAAAAACTCTTTTTTTCTTTAAATACTCCTGGTCATTGCAGTTTGTCTTAAATAATACACTTATTGTAGAAATTAAGATTTCATATATGAATATTTTTAGAATATTTTTATATCTGAATAGATAAAGATGTCATTATGCTGGGCCACACAGTCGAAAATATTTGCTACACACAATGCACGGGTGTATTAGGGGGGGGGGGATTTTTTCGACGGTCGGTGGTTCAGTGAAACAGATAATAAAAATATCTGCAATTTGGCTGGGGAAAATAAACCATGTATTTTGACAACAATCAAATGTTACGTATTTGGCAGTGCATCTAGGGTAGAATATACCACGAAACCATACCTAAATCGAGTCTCCCCTATAAGGACATTTACAAAAGGGATGATTACCTCCTGACCTTTTTTTTTTTGCTGGAAATATAAATACAAAATACTCTTTTTTTGTTCACAGTTAATAGGTTGGGTTTATTCCGCGGATCTTAACTTATACAAAAGTTATACATATATATACGCCACTGCTCCAGTGACCACTTATCTGTAGACTGCCACTGCTGCTAACTATTTAATTACAATTTAGATAAATATTTTAGATACACCTAATTAAAATTGATATGTTAAACCGACGCCGTGATAAACATTAACTGCTCGCTTGCTGTGTGACTGAAAAATATCCACAAAACAAATCTTTGTGATTTTTACATTACACGATGTGTTGTTGTGAACCTAGTCAAAATTTACTATCACCACCGTCATACATCACGAGCCTGCAATGTTGTATTATTTACATACTGTTAGGTTAGGTTACAATATGTTTTTTGTATCACAGAATTTACTACTTAGTTGTAACGCGTATTGCTGATATAATTGAAACGATATTTTTGACAAAAAGTTGGCTTAAAATTCTATAATATAAAAAAGTTTGCATATTTTATTTTTCATATTATATAATTTCCATTCAAACCTAAAAATAAATAAATTATTAATATTATTAAATATTTAAACTATCTATTATTCAAAAAAGTTTTGTTTAAATTTATATGATATCAAATGATATTTAAAAAGTCCAACAGTTAATTAATTCATTATTAAATGAAAAATGGAAGTAAGCAAGCATGGTGAATCCCCTTGTATATTATTATATGTACGCTGAAATGGTCAAATGCAATAATAATATAATATAAGGGTGACCCCAAACTGGTAAAGAAAAAATGCTATAAAGCGACTAAAGTTCAAAGACTAAAAAAATTTGAAGGGAGGCATGGGCACCCACGGGAAAATGAGTTTTAAGATTCAAAATAAAAAAATATATTAAAAATTTAATAGAATTGAAATTTAAAAATGAAAATGGGAAGGGGGCCTGGGCGCCCGCGGGCAAATGAATTTTAAGAATCATATAAAAAAAATGTATGAAAAAATGAACATTAAAAACATGAATTAAAGACTGCAGTCTACAATATCTGTATTCCTAAACTCATAGCTTTATTGTCAATAATAAGATAATGAAACAAAGAATTTTTATTAGGTACTAACTTGTTATCAAAATTTCAAAAATGGGTTTAAAAAATTGAACTATGATTAAATAATTGAAAAAAAGAATTTGAAGGCAGGCATGGGCGCCCGCAGGCAAATGAATTTTAAGAATGAAAAATAAAAAAAATTTATAAAAAATGTTGATAGGATTTAATTTTAAAAATAAAAATGGGAAGGGGGCATGGGCGCCCGTGGGCTATTAAGTTTTAAGATTCAAAATAAAAAAAAAATATTAAAAATTTAATAGAATTGAACTTAAAAAAAAAATCGTATGATGAAGAAAGGTACATTAAAAACAAATGTTAAAGACTGCAGTCTACAATATCAGTATTCCTAAACTCATAGCTTTATTGTCAATAATTAGATAATGAAACAATGCATTTTTATGAGGTACTAACTTGTTATCAAAATTTAAAAAATGGGTTTAAAAAATTGAACTATGATTAAATAATTGAAAATAAAAATGGGAAGAGGGGTATGGGCACCCGCAGGCAAATGAATTGTAAGAATCAAAATAAAAAAAATTATAAATTATGTTGATAGGATTTAATTTTAAAAATAAAAATGGGAAGGGGACATGCGCGCCCGCAGGCAAATGAATTCTGAGGATCAAAATAAAAAAATTATAAAAAATGTTGATAGGATTTAATTTTAAAAATAAAAATGGGAAGGGGACATGAGCGCCCGCAGGCAAATGAATTCTGAGGATCAAAATAAAAAAATTATTAACAATGTTGATAGGATTTAATTTTAAAAATAAAAATGGGAAGGGAGGTATGGGCGCCCGCAGGCAAATGAATTTTAAGGTTCAAAATAAAAAAATTTATAAAAAATGTTGATAGGATTTAATTTTAAAAATAAAAATGGGAAGGGGTGCATGGGCGCCCGCGGGCAAATGAGTTTAAAGATTCAAAATAAAAAAAAATATTAAAAATTTAATAGAATTGAACTTAAAAAAAAAT